>NW_008612209.1:334-542 GCF_000691845.1 Merops nubicus | reverse complement strand
GGCAAGGAGGGAGCCTGGGCATGGTGCTGCCATGCACGGGGTCCTGGTTGAGCTGTGGGCCCTGAGTCTCCCCAGGGAGGGCAGGGCAGTGCAGCCAGGCTGGGCAGGTACACACAGCATCCCACCCCTGACCTCATCCTGCATCCTCATCCTCACCTCCATCCCTATCCTCATCCCATCCCCAGCCCACCCTGCCCTTGTCCCCTTC
>NW_008612209.1:0-262 GCF_000691845.1 Merops nubicus | reverse complement strand
CTGTGCTGGACTCCTGCATGCCAGGAGGGCCAGGATGCCAGGCACCAGGGCTGTCTGTGTGGGCAGCTGCTCTGCCACCCCTGAGCCTGACAACGGGGCCAATTTCATCCCCTCCCACTCTCCAAAGCCACGGCTGCAGGAAGGCCTTGAGCTCATCCTCCTGCTGCCCCGCGGGACCGGCTGCTGTGCTCCAGGGGCTGAGGGTGCCTGGGCAGAGGTGGGTGCCTGGCGAGGCTGTGGGATGGGTTAGTGGGCAGTGGTG
>NW_008612208.1:238-3173 GCF_000691845.1 Merops nubicus | reverse complement strand
AGAACCAATCCCATTAGCACGAGGAGATTGTTTTTCGTTCGGTTTTGTTGTTGTTGAATCACCCACGGCTCCGCTTCTTTGGGGTAGGTCATAGGAAGGAAGGAGGACGGGGAGAAGGAAACCCATGGAGGTGTTTTCCCGGGTGGCACGGTGCTCCCCTGCCAGCCCAGCTGCCTGGTTTCGGCAGCACCTTGAGGTTTCCATCTTTGAAGGCCACGTGAACTTTGCTGCTGGCTCCGGGATGGTGCTTGGTGAGGTTCTAAGGAGAATTTTTAAGGGCAAGGGCTCCCCTCCCACGCACAGGGCTGGGAAGGTGCTGTAATTCAGCAGCAGTTGGAACAGGAGTCCAACCGCCTCATCCTCGCTCCGTCTCTGGATGGAGACTTGCCTCCGCTGGGGAGAAAGCTGAGCTTACAGCCCTGAGAGTTGCTCGGGATAGCCACGGATTGCAGCCATGTGCTGGTAGGAGCTGGGCCAGGGGCAGCAAGAGGCAGCTGGAGCAGCCAGAAAACATCCTTTCCCCAGCTGAGCTAGGAGCCCAGGCTCTCTATCATTCTTTTCAAAAGCCCTGCTCTGGCAGGCCCCAAACCCACCATGTCACCCTGACCGGGCTTTCTCATGAAAGACCCTCATTCCTCCAACATGAGACAGGGATAATAAACCTCCCTCAGGCTGCTCTGCGTCCAGCAGCACCCCCCTGGAATGTGACTGGGAAGGGGAGCAGCGGGTGGAGACCCAGGTGAACCAACACCGTGTCTGCTCCGAATGAGGAGAATCGGCCCCAAATCACATCATGGGGCTTGGCACGTGTGGACTTCTCTGAGTCCTTCCCAGCCTGTTCTGCCAGTCCTGGGCATTATCCCAGTGCTGAGTGATGGCACCTCATGAGATGGAATTGTGGAACCATTTTGGTTGGAGGAGACCTTTGAGCTCATCAAGTCCAACCATCCCCCAGCCCTGCCAGGTCCCCACTGCCCCGTGTCCCTCACACCACATCTCCACGGCTTGGAAACCCCTCCAGGGGTGGGGACTCCACCACTGCCCTGGGCAGCCTGGCACAGCCCTGGGCAACCCTCCAGGGGAAGAACTTGTTCCTCAGGGACAACCTCAACCGCCCCTGGGGCAACTTGAGGCCATTTCCTCTTGTCCTATCTCTTGTTCCTTGGGAGAAGAGACTGACCCCCACCTGAATCCAACATCCTCCACCCCCAGGTCCCTCAGCTGCTCCTCCCCACACTTGGGCTCTAGACCCTTCCCCAGCTCCGTTGCCCTTCTCTGGCCACGCTCCATCCCCTCAAGGTCCTTCTTGGAGTGAGGGGCCTAAAACTAAACACTGACATACTGCAGGGATCAGTGGCAGAGGCGTGGGGGCAGCTTGCTGGCTTCCCCCATGTTTTTGAGGCCATTTCTCATGCACTGTGGCTAACAGTCCCCACCTACCAGCCTGTGGCTTCTTGCTGACCCGTGGCCGGGCACACAGGAGGTAAGTGTGGGCACACAGAGGCTCACCATGAGGACACGACCCACCATGGGCTCATGGTCACTCCTGCCCTCACCACCAGCCATGGACCAGAGGCTGCAATTCCACCTCGGCTCGGCTTGACCGATGGGGCCACACACCATGAATTTTGCTTCCCCTGTTGAAAAAATGAAAGAGGGAGCAAGAAGGAAAAGGCGTCGGATGGAAAACACCCCGGCTGCCTGCTGGGGGGAGTGGAACCAGCTAATTTCATGCGTCTCCTTCTTGTTAGAGTGGGGTCCCTCCTCACCTGCTCCTGGGCACGGTTTCCTGCCCCCCGAGCCAGCAGCAAGGAATCTGACTCCAGTTTAAAGGCGAGAAGCTTGTCCACGGTTCCTAGCCCGGCTCCCAGCCCAGGAGGGGACCCGCTCGGAGCCGCTGCCCACGGCGGGCAGGGTTTACCAGCTGTCTGCACCCATCTTGTGCCTTGCCAGCCTCCCTCTGCACCAGCCCGTGGCAGGGGCATGCAGGGAGCCCGGTGTTGGGGGTCTCACCCCCTGGCTGCACCGTGCCAGAGGTTCCCTGTTTGCTCCTGCTTGCTCCCAGCTGCTGCTCTGTCACTGCAGGGTGTCTGGGGGCCCGCAGCTGCCAGCACCTCGCCCAGCCCACAACTGGGCTCAGCGCTGGTGCCCTGGGCTACCTGTGGAAAACACTGGAGAAAGACCCTCGCTGACACCCCAGCTGGGGGACACTCGGTGGCTTGGCCCTCACTTACCTCTGGGTCATCAGCTTGTGCCTACCCAAAAGGCTCCAAACTCCCAGCCCCCCCTTCTTTTCCTGCCAGTCCCTGACACCCCCTGGCATTGCTGTGTGGTGGGGGGTGACATTGCACCCCCAGTTTAGGGACAGGGAGGAGCCCCTCTCTGGCACCAGCGGCAGCAGAGCGGGCTCTGTGTCCCCTTTGGAGATCCTTCTTGGGCTGCAGCTCGTGATGGGCACCCCAGCACCCATCCACAGCTCTCCTGGGGCTCGGGCAGCACATCCGCGCCTCCAGCTCGGCATCCCCGTGCCGGAGCCCAGCCCCAGCCCCGGCTCCTCCGGGGCCCCACGCTGCCGCTGGCGCTGAGGATGGGACCCTGCTGAGCTACTGAAGTGCTAAAAACGAGTCTCCAGGCCCTTGCGTGAGCTTTTGTGTCGTGCTTGGCATGGGCAGAGCTCGGCTGTGGCATGGACGTGGGCACTGTCCGAGGAGGAACAAGCCGTGGGGGAAAGGTGGTTCCCAGCCCCTGGGCCTGGGTGGCCACGGCGTGTGACGCTGACGTGCCACGGATGTGTGTGGCCCGATTTGTTACTTTCCCTCCTCAAAATGGGTCCCTGGGTCTCAGCGGGCGATTTCCAGTGGGCAAAGCTCTCATTCCCCAGCCATGAGCGCGTGGGCACAGTCCTCCCCACTGCTGTGTCCCAGCCTCCTCCTCC
>NW_008612208.1:0-203 GCF_000691845.1 Merops nubicus | reverse complement strand
TGCACGGTCCCCTGCCCACCCAGCCCCCACCCAGCCCACCCAGCCCATGAGCAGCTTCCCAGGGACCACAGCACCGCCTTGGAGCCTTGGTGCTGAATCTCTCCAGCCGCCGAACCCGCCGGCCCCACACCCTGCAGTGGAGAGGAGCGTTGGAACAGCCCAGGCAGGGAATTTCTCTCTGCTTTGCCCGAGGGTTCATACTG
>NW_008612207.1:12585-17516 GCF_000691845.1 Merops nubicus | reverse complement strand
GAATCAGAGCATTTCTAGGATCCAGCAGTCTAACATGGTGACTGATACACCAGAGGAAGAGGTGTCATGCAGGATCTCCAGTTCAGGTTGTGCTCCAGGGATAACCATCCAAAAGAGGTTAATCCTAGCAGCTGAGTGCCCAGCAGTGTGAGATCCAGATCCCCTAACACTCACTTCCAGAGAAATGCAGAATCTGGGTTATGCAAGACAGTATTCTCTTGGAAGATGAGCTTTCCATCTCAACAAGTTGAAGCATCCTTTCCATCTCTGCTTCAGAAAACAAGGACTTGTCTGCAGCAGAACTTCACACACTATGGCACAGGAATGGGCAGCACAGATGTAAACAACAGGCAGGATCTCTGGGGCATCAGTTCCATCTCCCCAACAGCACAGTGGTCTGCAAAAGCCGCAGCACCCTCTCCACCTGTGAAGCAAGGATGAAGGTACACATCAGTTTTCTGATGTTTGAAAGTACCTTTTACAACTCCAGCACCTTAAGCTTCCCTGTTGGGACTGAAAAATAAACATTGGATCTCAAACTCTTTTGCTAAACCCATGAGAATGACATGTCAATAGCTACAGCTGCTCAACAGTCAGACATTTCAGCAGCCAGAACATTTAGGGCTGAAGGACCCCCAGCAGTTAATAGGAGTCTTTGTCTTGCAGTAGGGGAAGAATGTTCAGGATCTGGGAAGGCTGTGGAAGAGAATGCTTCCTGCTCTTGCACAGCCAGACAAAAGATCACATTTCTGTTGAGCTTTCAGGGTGAGAGTCCCACAAGATATATTTGTGGTGCTCAGTACCATACAATATAATTTTGCAGTGGGTTTGCTATCCAGGCAAGAAATTCCCTAGCTCATAGGATAGCTGCTCTTCTCAGAAAAGTTACCCAGTTCATTAAAAAAAAAAAAAAGTCTCATGACTGTATTAAGCAGAGATATAAGAATCTCAGAAGTATTTGGCAGGGAGGAATTTACCTACAGAGATTTTTGCATCAGTTAAATATGCAATCGATCCTGTTTACAGAGCCCTATGTATCTGGCATTATTAATAAATCATATTCTGTTCCTTTCCCTTAATTGCACTGCCTGTGTTAACAAAATTAAGAGAAGGGCCTAACAAAACAGAAATAGCAGATTATTTTGAAAACAAAATTAGCAGCCTGAAGGTACTGTGGCATATTGCTGAGAGAAAGCAGGTGGCCACAGGTGGCTCTGAGCCTCCAGAGGTAATGACTGTCTATAAGCTGTGCTATAGGGCTTTGCTGCACTGTGATGAAATACTCTGTCTACAAGCTGGCACAGCACATTTGTTTTCAGAGCAATTAAAATCTACAGTAGATCAGAAAACACCATTCATATGAAAACCCACAGCAAGGCAATAACTCATAGGCCTATTGTATGAACAGAAGGATTTTGTCCTTTGGGCTAAAACCTTGTTATTTTTCATCTCATCCCATTTGGGCTTTTTTTTTTCCTCAACAGAGGTGTAAAAATTTAAGTACTACTCTTCGGCTACATCTAAGAAAGTGCGTATTGCCCAGACAGGTGCTGTGAAGGTGTTATCATCTATTATCAAAGGTGTTATTATCTGACTCTCAGGGTAACAGATTGCCCTGTGAGCTGTGCTTGTGCAGCCACCAATTTTGAGTGAGCCACTGCAGTACAGTGAATGATTCATTAATTGGTCTCAAGGATAAGGCAGTTAATTTTCATCTGAAGGCACAAAGATATCCTGAGATAACCACATGCCATAGAGAGGTTTTCTGAAAATTAAAATATCATCTCTGTAAAGCTTACTGGTCAACAATGAAAATCTTCACTTAGGAAAGAATTCCACTTAAATATTTATCTGTGTGATTTACCAAATATTCTGTGACTCATTTTCTATGATATTTAGACATTTTTCTAGGATCCAGGGAAATGGTGATTCAGTCTCCCCATAGATCTTCTTGTCATTTTTGTGCAGCAGAACAATTTTTTGTCGTGCTGTGGTATCTCATCCATATTTACCATTATGGTGTTTAAAAAAAAAAGCCTTCAGGCTTGCAGCTTTATAGTTTACATCTTTTCAACAGACCATTCCCTCTAGGATCCCCTTGCTGCAGGATATGAAGGGTCCTTCCTTGTGTCCTTTGAAAGCTTCAGTCATAACACCCTCAAAAAAGAACAGAGTTTAGCACCCACAAGTAAGGCAATGCCAAGTCTCTATTCTATGATATCCCCCAAAAAATACTTCTTTACAATAATAACTCCTGAGTGCTTTTACACTAGTGTCAAAAAACTCATCTCATTCATTTTCCAAAGAAATATCCTGTATAAGTTTAAGGTTGGGCCATGATTCTGAAGAGCCTTGGCAGCTTCTTGCCCTCCTTTCCACATGTCTAATCCTCTTTCTCTCTTTTACTGCATCTGCCACCCTGTATCATTGCCATGTCCACTAATACTCTTAGGAAAACATATCATTTTAGCTATCTATTCTACGCTGCTCTGACAAGAGGCAGAGCTGTAAACAAGAGCATGTTGCCCACTGTGACAGGAAGAAATAGTCAAGCTCTTCCTAGACCTAGATCAACAGAAATAGCTACTAGGGCAAAAAGTTAACTAATTTCTTTAAGCTCAGCCCCCACCTCCCCTAAATCAGATATATTTAAACATAAGCACTTAGAGAAAGAACATGCAAGTATTATGCAAAATCAAAACTGAAATCTGTCCATAACTGGAAAAATTGAATGTAGCTGGAAGAGCCTAAAGTGGAGCAACTGAGACAGGTCACTGTGCCACATCTTTATCCAGGCCCTCTGACAAACATGTAAAAAACAAAGGAAAAAAATCTCTAACTGTAATCTTCAATAGTATTAAGCATTTTCATGTTGTGCATCTCTAACACAGAAGTACTCTGCTGCGCTAGTTCATTTTTTCAGAAGTCTCCTTGCTCTTGCATTTTAGGAACACGTGGTTTAGGATACGAGGCCTCTGGAGCTGCAGCCACTCCTTGCACACTGCCTGGCCTTTTCCCTTTTCCTCACAGCACACATAGCAGAGCTAAATCGCTGTTCATCAGCAAGGTCTCCCACTCCTCCCTGCCCTCCACCCCTTTTTCCCTGCAGAGCCTGGAATTACACTTCCTTCTGCATACAAATTCCTGCCCTTAGCTTGCTTCAGCCCTGGTCTGGTCTCACAAGGTTGCTGCTTTTAATCGTAATTTCTCAGCAGTCCTTATAGATAAAACTCACACACCATGGCATTTCACTGGCAGTAAAAACTATCCTCTCCCTCTAAGAGTCTCCATTTCCAGTGTACCTCTGCTCCTCCCAGCCCATCCTGGGGGCACGTGTTGCTTATTTTACATTTCTCAACAGTCTTGTTTTACTGCAGTCACCTAATGACCAAGTTCAGAGTGCCACTGAGCGTTATCTGCACCCTGCAGAGATCTGAAAGTGGAAGCCTGGCATATTACTCTTATTCAATAAAACAGTGGCATTGATGGCAAGGTCCCTGCAGAGCACTCAGAGTGTTTCATCACCTCAGAGCAGGAGGCAGGTAGGCATTGCCTCTCCTAAGCCTTTTAGTGTATAGGACACATCAGAGTGCTAAACGTTTTTGGCTAAAAGGTATCCCCTCCCACTGCCTCTGAAAACAGTTTGGGCTGTGGCAGAAAGCAGGGGGCAAGTGTATTTTTATGATTATATTACTAGGAATCTTTGAGGAATACTACACAGAAGAAGCAGAGAAAATCCGTGTCAGAGCCCTGCAAAGTCCTCGTGCACCATGTGAAGGCAGAAAGAGGTAAGCAAACCTTTTTCATCCCTTGACTTTCAGAAGGACAGGAAACTTGTGAATGGACTGTTTGGCCCTAGTCTGAAGCTTCTACATTCCTTATTCCACTTGCAGAGTATTCATTCACACTGGAGCTTCGGTGGAGTCACTCATGGGAGACAGTGCTCCCCAGTTCTGTGCACAGAGGAATCACAAGCCTGGAGTTTCCCTCTTGGGTAAAGACAGGCAAACTCAGAGCACCTGAAAGGAATATCCAGTGCTCAAAGAACACAGCTGGCACTGGCAACAATCAGCAATATTACCAGCATTTTCTTTTACTCTCTATTTCTTCCAATTCTGTGGATACAAATTAAATAGGTATTGTTTCACCTGCTCCAAAGATGGAATTGCAACTGCCTTTAAAAACTGCCTGAAAACCTACCTAATTCTAGTAAAATGCCCATTAAACCTCTGCTTAAATTAAATCTGTAGCTTCTTGTGTGAGTTTCTTAAAAAAAGTATCAAAGACATAACTACCCTAACATACACTTTTTTTTTTTAACAATTAATAGCTTCTAAATTAACACTAAATTTGCTTCTTGCTTCAACGCTGACAAAGGTCTCCTGAACAAATGGGCAGATTTGAAGAAGCACTGGAAACTTTCTGTACTCACTGTACAGAAAAAACATTCATTGCTTCTCCAATGCATGATGCTCAATGCCCTCAACCTCTCTGTAAAGAAGTCTGTATCATTTAAGAAAATAAGTATCATTTATTTTGAAGAACTGCCAAATCTACACTATTTTCAATAAAGAAAATTCAGTTAGACAGTTCCATCTTCTCCATTGCTTTAGTTCCTTTAGCACCTTTAAAGTGAGACTGGAGATCCTAATTCAGTAAAGCCTCCTGTCATACACTGAAATTCCACAAGAATCAAAATACTTCATTAAATCAGGGTCTCTGTGGTTCAAGATTTCTGCACCACTGAGAGGAAAGCTGGACAAAACAGTTATTTTTCAGATTCAGCCCAACATCTGAACACAGCTCAACAAAAAAGCAGCTGTGCAGAGCAAGATCTTACATTAAAAGCATTCTCACTAGCCTGAAATCAAACTGACAGCCTGTAAATCAGACTTCAGCTGATCTTCAGACCATAAATACTTCGTCATCCA
>NW_008612207.1:0-12554 GCF_000691845.1 Merops nubicus | reverse complement strand
GTTCAGCAGTAAAAGACTAGAAACGCAGAGATTTTACTTAGTCTGGTGGACAAGGCGAGGGAGTTGGAGCAGTGACAGGAGCGTGTCCCATTCCGTCTGACTGCAGCCCAACCAACTCGTGTCGGTGCCGCTGGCCCGGGCAGGGCTCTCGGGAGGGATCTCAGGAAGGCAGAGCGCTCAGGGAGATGAAAGGCAGCTGCCAGCTGGCAGCCACAGCTCGAGATGGTTACGAACAATGAAGAGAGACAAAAGCATCGATTAGTGCCTTGTCTGAACTTAAGACATCTTAAGAATTACACTTAGCAGAGAGGTGGCCTTCCCCTCTCCTGCCCCTGCTCCCACCCAGATGACAATGTATGAAATGAACTGAATACTCAGAGCAAGCTTACAGATTTTGTTTTGGGGGGCCTCGGAAGCAATTTTCAATTGAAGCATATGAAACGAGTGTGATTTGATCCAGCCCATTTAAATGAGCTCCACAGGAGAGTCAACTCGTACAAAATCATTTGCTTGGGAATGAAATCTGCCCCTATCCTTCAGCAGTCCTGTCCCTCTCCACACTCGTGTGTGCTTTCTTAGCCTCCTGCAGAGTCACTTCAAATAACAAGGTATCAGCTATCAGGAAATCCTTTAAAGCCACAATGCATTAAAATTAATTTGCATAGGCTGGACTCTCTGCGATGCCTCATTCCCAGACATTTACTAGTTCCCACGTGAAGCTAGGTAAAACTGAAATACAAACCAGCAATTTCTTGCTTTTGAATATTCAAAAGCTGATCTTGAGCAGATGCTGTAACTAAGAAGTGGTTTGGTTTTGTTCTAAGTGGAAAACATTCCTCTTACAATTCCAAGGCAGGGGGACAGCTGAACTCTATGTAAATAACTAATTCATTCGGGCTACTAGTATTTAATCCACCTACTAAGAGCTCTAGTACTTAGTACTCAAACTCACTCAAGATTTCAAGTAGCAGTATCAAAGATATTTGAGAGCAGTTTGCTTGCTGTTATTCCTCAGAGCCTCAATCATTCCCCTACAGACATCAAGAAGAAAAACGACAAACAGGAACCTATAAAATCTACTGTGTGGAAAAATAACCCAACGAAGAAGCTGCAGAGCACCCAGGCTCCCTTCTCCCTGCAGCAAGGGCAGCCACCAGCAATTCCAGCATGAGCCAGCTCCCTATCCCCTGTGTGCAAGACACAGTGCTGTGAGCAACTAAAGACCAGTCAAAGTGGATTTATCCCAGGAAGGAGAAAGAATGACAATTGAATGGAATAATACAAACATGTCCAGACATTTAATAATAATCAGTCAGTGGGGCAAAAAAAAAAAAAAAGTAAGCTTTGAAGAATTTTCTATCTGTGATTCATTCTTACTCTGCTAAAAGTAATGCCAGGGCAATAAATTTCATTTTATATCCAGCAGTAAATACCACTGTGATTTACTGTGATCTCAGACAGAAGTAAGCAACTGACACATGGTGATATGTACCATCATTCCAGCATAAATTCATAAATACACTTAATCAGCCATTTGCCAGAGAAGGAGATTTGCCTGTTGGACTGCCAACAGTATCAGTATTAGTATCAGTACTAATAGAATTGAAAAGAAACATATTTTGAAAGGGAGAGAAAATTAGATGTGCCATTAAACAATTTCTCTCTCAAGACGGAGATTTTGTGACTGCAAATCTCATGTGCCTAAGGGCCCATCCCGATTTTCTTTCCTGGCAGTGGGAGACTTTGCTTCAAGGATACTGGATCAGACTGGACCTGGAGTAACCTTTGAGTTTTATCTTTTTTTCCCCTTTGAAAGCACAGCACGTGGTTAAACTGGCCCCTGTTGTACCTGGCACTGCACACTTTCCCATCATCAGATCTGTGTGTTCCTTTCATCCTTCATTTTTGGGGCTTTGTGATTCAAAAACAATAGAAGAAAAAAGTAAAGCAATGTTTCCTCTCCCCAGCATAAGATTTATTTACTTTCCATTAAAAAAAAAAAGATTGCAATCAGACCAATTAAAAAAATACCCTAAAAGATTTTGAAGTCTTAGAATATATTCAGACCTTTAAAAACCAGAAATCTATCAGCTTTTCCACAATGTCCAACAAAGAACACAAGATACAAAAGAATTCCATTCCTAACCCTTGAGAGAGGAACAGAACAAAAAAAAAAGTGGTAGACCTCTCCCTTTATGTGTTCTGATAGTTCACACTCTGGCTCTCCCAAGAACCCAAACTTATGCATTAATAAAACAAAACTCTGAATTATATATAGACACACAAGCAGTTTAATACCAGTTAAAAAAAAAATCTATAACATGATCTGTTCTTTTCTGCCCCCACAAACAAATCTCCATGATAAAATCTGAACCAAACTAGTAAGTGATTGATAGTCACACAACTACAATGCTGGGGCTTTTTTATGCAGTGGTAACCTACTGTATTATTTACAAAATGCTTCTTGCTGGATAAAGGATTTATTGTTAAAAAAAGCCCAAACAACCAACTTGAAACCCAGCAGAACCCATGTGAACTAGCCAGTACAAGGGCTCTGGAGACTTTGGAACGTGAGCTGAACAAAGATATATCACCTGTTATTGCTTGGTACAACAAAATTATCACAGTCCCCAAAACACAATGAAAACTACCTATATAATTCACCTTAGTATGCATCACATTGCCAAAATCACAGGTTTTACCCATAAAACCAAACATGAGTTTCAGAGAGACGCTTTAAGAAATCCTTTTGCAGGACATTAAAACCAAACATGAGTTTCAGAGAGACTTCCTGCAAAAGGATTTCTTAAAGCAATACAGCATTAAAAGTTCAAGTCCTTGTCCATGTGAAAGTCCATGTACAGTCCCTATGTATGCCTAGGAATATTTAATCCAACTGAAAGGCTGGCAAATGTTACCTACCCTTGTAAGAGCCTCTGCACTGTATTTTTGTTTCACAAACGACATTTTACTAAAAAACAAGAATTCTTCAGAAAAGTTCACCCGAGCTGATGTTCACACACATCAGACTCTAGGAGAGGAAGCAGTGTTTCCTCCTTTTATTGCCATGAGAAGCTTCCAATACTGCAGATTTTGTATTTTGTGTGTGTGTGTGTATTTGATGTATGCAATAGCACATCCACATTAGCCTTACCCTTACATTACTCCAACTTGTATATAAGGAAGGATCCAAGTAATACCAGAGCCAAAAGTATAAAATCATTTCTTAATCTACAGTAACACTGTAGCTTAACTGACTTTATACAGCCTTTTGGCAGCAGTACATCTACTGTATTTGTATTTTAGTTCACATAGCACTTCCAAGGCCCCAATATTTCAGCACAATTACAAATTAATGAGATAGGTAGTCTCCGTTACACAGATAGCAGCAATCTGTAAAAGGGTATTAAGAAAAGGAGTAATTTATTGGCTCATGAAGGTTCCAAGTGAGCAGTCCCATTAGCATGACAGCAGGAGGTCAGGGGACTCATTAGCCAGCAGTTGAAGCATGTGCAGCTCAGTATTTCTGTAGTAGCAGCATGTACATGCCACATACACTCCAGGAAATGCCACTACTGGGGTGCTCCCTTTGGTAGTAGCTTTGTCTGTGTTGCCCATCCCATGGGAAGCCCTCGGGTACCCCTGTGGGGGTGGCTCACTGCTGTGTGCCTACAGCAGGAAATCTGTTCCAAATCCAGCTTGCTTTCATACATTGCTGTATTACCAAGAAAATCTTGTCCAGTAACACTGTGGGACAGAAACAGTGAAGAGAGCAGAGATGAGGATCTGCTGTCCTTACCTGGGTGAGTGATCCCAACAACAGCAGCAGCTCCACCCCTTGCACCAGCACAACATGAACCTTAACTTAGCTAGACACAACCATCAGAGGTCTAACTTGTTAGCACCTGAGTTGCTGTGTCTAGTCTGAACAACAAAGTAAGCACAGCCTGAGTTTGAAATTTGGGAGCAGGGTCAAGGGGAAGGGAAGGCAGACAATGGATGAAAAGCAGAAAAAATACTGTGTGTGCATGGGGCTGGAGAGACACAGCAGCACAGCAGCATTAGCAAATGCTCCTTCTCAGACTCAGCTGCTGACAGCCTCCACCTTGGACAAAAAGCCAAATACACAACACAGTGCAAAACCAAATACATTAACAAAAATGAAGGTGCTGGATCCTGATAGAAGAAAGTGGTGTGGCTTCCCTGATCCCAGTGGTACTCTGCCATTTCACACCCACTGAGGAGGGCTCTAGCTCATTTTAAAACATCTTCACTTTCAAAGGAATTAAATCTACCTACAGCCTAAACCTTCTTACTGTGCTTCATCCTCACAGGGAGGGGGGGGAAAGACTCAAATAACCTTGCAGAAATACACAGTTCTTTATGAAACAGCAGTGCCAACAGGTCACCAGGCTCCTTGTTTAAATTTCCTTAAGTTTTGGCTGTCATTTCTTGTCTCTCACCCCTCCCTCTCTGGTCAGACATGCTGGATCCTTTGTCTATGGAACAAGGGATTAAAGCAAAGACATACAAGTGTTTTTGTCTAAATCAGATATGTAAAATGCAATAATTGCCTCTGAATGTGCTTCATGACTGATATCAGAAAACACCTTAATTATTAATTGAATTTCTTCAAACTAACTGTATCAAAGCTTAATACATCAACTCTTATCACAACTGCAGCACTCCAAGACTTCAACATTATTTCTAATTAAACACATGGGTACCTATATGAAAGGGAAAGAACATGAGCTTGGTTATTTTTGTAATTTTAAGATGTTCCATAAATTCTGCAAGAAGCTGTCTCTCTTCAGCACTGGGTTACTTCTCATTGAGAGTTGATCTGGTTTTTGGTGTTTTGTTGTTTTGGGTTTTTTTTAATCAGAAACATCAGCTATTGCTTTCTCTTAGAAGTATTTGGTCTCACCTTATTTTGTTCTCAGCTAAAAATGGCAATGCCAGACTACCATAAAAATCAGTATGAGAGCAGAATCATGCTCAGATCTGGAGCCCAGTACTAAGCAGCCCTCCACAGGCTTCACTCAGCTGATACCTGTGTTATCCAGGCTATTCATCCACCTCAACACTTGACTCCCTCCCCTCAGTCAAGGTCTTTTCACATAACCCATCATCACAGTGTGGAGCTAAGTGCCACAGGACGTTTGGAGGTGAGGATCATATGTGGATCAACAGAGACTACCAAACAGATTAACAGAAAACATACTAATTGGGGAATACTATCAAGAGTTCAATGTCAGCTCTAAGTCAAGGCCCTTAAACCGACAGTTGTTGGAAAGAGACATTTCCTTGTAGCCTGGCTCCTTACACAGACAAACCCTGGCTCCTTCCTCCTGCAGAAAGCCACTAGAAGACAAAGTGCTGTGCTGCAGAACCCTGTGGTGTGACCCCACATGGCTCTCCCACGTTCCTTATCTCCTATGAAGAATCACACTGCTGTGTCTTCTCCAAAATGGGCAGGGCAGCAGACTTGGGAACCTGAAGGGACAGATGTTCAGCAACTGCAGTCTATAGGGATGGTATCTAAATGAGCCAGTAGAAATCTATTAACTAGAGTAAGTGACCTTTTTTTTGTTTAAAAAAAAAAAAAAGGCATGAGCTGCACAGTAATAGTAAAACCAAGGTTAGTGCTTTACTGAAATCCTAGTGAAAAACAGCTAAATAACTGTGGCAGTTTTTTAAAATCTTACTCTGAGTCTGTTTTGCATTTGTCTGAAGGGCAGAGGCAGCTGAGTGGCCCTGGGGTGTTCTGCTCCACAGCTCCCAGCACCACGGCACAGAGGACACTGCCCTGGGAACAGGAAGTTTCAGCAACAAATGCCATAAACCTGCCTTTGCATCCACAGTGACCAGGGGGTCTGAAATAGCTGCTTCATCTGCTCCTGAAAATCTCCTTCCTCTTGGCAGCAGTGCACGACCAATGGTGTTTGAAAATGGAAAGATGAAATCTGTGTTATCAGGACAGATGCTGGCCCAAAAGCTCAAGAGCCTCAACCTTTAGAGTGATTCCAGTGAATCCCCAGATCAGTAATTACTCTTCACATCAGCAGAACTGTGTCTAATTATTCCAAATTAGTTGTATGTGTTATCCTACATATTAGGATAAACTATTAGGATATTCATAAACCAAAAAGGAAACAGATAGGTTAAACATTAAAATTTCATAAATACCCAGGCTTATTCACCACTTGTGAATTTCAACAAGAAACACTTTGAGCATTTACAGTTATATGTTTCCTTATCTTGATTCCTCATTAACAATGCACATTAAGTTTTTAAATAACTGTAACTTTGCACTCTGTTAAAGAACCAGACCTGCAGCCCAGCACAGGAATTGAATATCCATTTCCTGGAGAGAACAGTCCTCCTGGAAGATGCCAGTAGGTCCCTCTGCCCTTATCCTGAAATCAGGGTAGACACATCGATGGTGACCTGGGCTTCCCACCAAAATAAAGCCGATGGTGACCTGCAGAACAGTTCAGGCTTTGCAACCATACAGTTGGCCCACACATTTCTTTTAAAAGAAAGTCAATGAAGTGAGTGTGTGTGAAATTTGAGAGCACTTCTGGCTAGCCTTGCTCACACAGTGTGCTAAGCAACTCACCCTCTCTTGAAGGCTGGCCAAATAACCCTTGAGGTACAAATCACTTTCTCACTCAACTCTTGTCATCTGGAAGGTTGATAAACGACCCCATACAGAAAGACTCCCATATGCTAAACCCCTTTCTCCTTCATTTTTTAATCATTATCGCATCTGAAAGGAATAAGTTGTATTCCAAATGGAGGCTGCACACACAAACATTTTAGCAGACCAGGAAGACCCTCCACATATATTAATCTCTTGTGCTAATAGTTGTATTCAGAGGTGCCAGGTAAACCAGAATTAACTGCCCCCCAAGCCATATAAGCAGACAAATGCTGTCCCTGTGCTAGACGGGAGCTGCATCCTGGCTGCTTTCCGGCAGGACACAAAGCACAGGTACGCTGCAGCTCTCTCTGCTTATATACATTGTAGAGGCTTGGGGGTTATCACCTTTTCATGGAAATGCAGTTCCGTCCTCAACTTGCCCTTATTTAAATGCTAATTTCAGTGAAGTGGTTTAACAAAGCAATTATGAAAAAAAGGCTCTGGCCAAGTATGGAAAGCTATAGAAGACGGCAGACAGATTAACCATGTAAATACAATACAACTGATCTGTTTCACACTTACCCCAGTTGGTCGATAAGTGATTCCCTTACAAAGGTGACAGTTCTGCCTCCTTTTCTAAATATATAACACTAAAGAATAAACAAAACACTTCATGCAAGCTTTAATAATTATACGTAGCAACCTCTCTTTTTCTCTGTACTTAACACTCGCTCGTTTTCCTTCTTAATGTATATTTATCCGTGTATTTAGAACTTCTGACTGTAAGATATAATCATATACTTTAGAAAGCATTTTGCTGTAATTGTAGTTAGTCGAGTTAAGTGCCACAATTTAAAATGGTTTAATGTTAATTCCACCTCCCCTCTCTGCCAAGGCTGCAACTGAAGCTGACAGTGCCAAGCAGTTCAAGATGCCTCCACCTACTAGAATAAAAAATGCAATAGTTCTACCAGCTTTCCAAAACCTCTCTAGGTAGAAATTAAATATACATTTCACAGGGTAAGGCTAGACATAAGATAGAAGTGAGGCAAGGGAGTTTTAGGCCTGATAATTTTATTTTTTTTTTTAATAATCTACAGTGCCATTAGAATTTGCAACATCTTTCCACTCTTGAGAGTAGGTAACATGTGACTGACAGGAATCTGTGAGGTACTGTCAAATCTCAATCTTCTGCCTCCGAATCTCTGGAATTTTATCTAAGTTGAATACACAAAGGATTTAATGTCACTGTTGATCTATGATTTTCAAATACCAACTTTTTATTTTCTCAAGTTTAATCATCTCAATTCTCTTCTTTCAGAGACCTGTTACCTCTCTGAGAACTTCCACACTGACTTTCTGTCACCTTCTTGACTCTCCCCAATGCCCTCCTGCTTTCCCACGCCCTCATCCCAAGTGTGTAACCCAAGGCTGTACAATCTGTAGGGACAGGATGATGAAAGAGAACAATACAAAGGCAGCCACTCACACAGACAGAATCCAGGGCTGAAGGAGCAGTGAAGAGTCTATGACAAGTGGTCAGGAGAGATTTGTGCCCATGAAGTTAAGCCATTCACCTTCTGAACTTACTTTTCAACTGAAGAGTGTCTTTTAGTAAGAAACCCAGCAAATTACAAATCATGATACATAATTTCCTCTTGTAGTAATTATTTCATTAAAATTAATTGATGGTAACACCCCAAGCTCAGCTTAGACTTTCTTCTCTCTGTTGCTCTCCTGTGGACTGTGAGACTTCTGCACTGTGTGATGTTCACAAGTGGGAAAGGAAAGGCATTTCAGAAAGAAGACATGACAAAAACTCAGCATGAACACAGTCACACACCATCCACCACCCTTTGATCAATATCACCTAATTGTGTTTTTTGTGTTTCAATTCTTTGTATTTGCCTGGACTAGCTTTCTAATCACAGTGGATTGAGAAATGCAAAGCATGTCTGAAGATTAGCAAGCGGGTGTACCTCTACAGCCTAAAAGGAAGTTCCTTTGGTGCAGGATAAACTTGCATTGTTTCCCTTCTCCTTACAGTCTATTGTAGGCTCCCAGAGGTCTTGGTGACTACACTTGCCTATTGCTTTGTAAGCACATGTAAATGTAAGAAAGACAAGGGCAGCACAAAAGGATGAGGATGAAGGATGAGTCATGCTCAGAAGGCAGTTTTTCTAAACTTAAAATCTTATTTTTGAGGCAGAAGAGGGTTAGGGAACATGCTCACTTGCACTATGCAAAGGTGAAGAGTTTAACTGCTGCACAGGGGAAGCAGTGCCCTGCTCAGTACCCAGCCCACTGTGGGGTAGAGATACAAGTATTCCACAGATCAGCAGTAGGCAAAAGGCTCACTGATACTTATCATGGGGAAACATTGATTTTGATAGCCAACAGTGTTCTTCAGAGACCACTTCTATGCATTATTCTGCTGCCTGGAGGCAAGAAAAACCTTGGCAGCTTCAGAAAGCCATAAAGAGACCTGCACAAGATGTGCATGTGTTGGGTGCTGCCTGCAGTCCTGGGGTACTGCACCAAAGAACCACCACCCAAACAAGTTCACACTGAGCAGAGCTGACTAAATGGCTAAAAGCTCTTCATTCTCTCAGTCCAGTGCAATCACAGTGTGGCTGGAGAAAGCACCCTGTGTTCCCACAAATGCAATTAAGAGTCTAAAAGTTCAGAACTGATCTTTTGTACCCACCATGCCATGAACAGTGTGTGTCTTTACCAGGAGCAGCCAGGGCCACTTGTTACCCATGTCCTGTTTGAGAGCTGGCAGCCTTTGTTAGTCACAGCCAGGACAAGAGTTGCTCGTGGCATGTAATGCAAGCCTTTATCAAGTGAACATACTTGGGAATTAATCAAAAGCACTCAATGCATGCTGCAAAATATGACAATTAAGCAAGTGGTCAATGTTAGGTCTCAACTAAGTCTAGTACTAAACAACAAATTACCTTTTGGAAAGAATATGATTAGTGAAAAGTGATCAAGAAAGAAGAGTAATGAGAGCAGGAAGCCACCTCAATCTTCCCATGGCAACACAGTATACACAACAAGTGTGAGTAAATGCCAGTAAATAAACACCAAACTCGTGAGCAGAACTCACTTAAGGTAGGTTGGGATGTGGAACAAAATGCTAGAGTTTTAAATACCTGATCTCAGTCCAGATCCATGCTTTCTAAGTAGTTCCACTCTAAAAAGCAGAGGTATAGTTCTGGAGCTGGGAACATTGAGTCCTGATTTAACCCAAGAATCCATTTTTCTGGTGTTGACTTTAACAAGTTTTAAATCAACCTAGTCCTAGTCTTACATTCAATTTTAACTTATTCAGCAAGGTCTTTATCCTACAGTTTTCATTAAAATAAGGCTGCTATTTTTGTTTAAAGACAATGTGGCAGACACAAATACAGCTACACCTCTCTGGATTTTCATAAATCAGAAATTTCATTCAATATATCGACCTTTATAATCCTGCCCTTGATTTCAAGAGTAATATCTAAACATTAAGAGTAGGCAGAGAAGAGCCGAGTTAATACACAAACCCATCAAACCCTAGAACAGAGGTCTGACTGAAATCCACAAAGCTTTCCATGAATCAGAACAAAACTATGTTTGGTCTGAAAAATAAGAAAAACAAGCTCCATGCTAAATTTTGCTTGAGGGAATGATTATCTAATTTTGATTTCATACAATTTTATACCCATTATGGAAAAAAATACGGTTTTCAATTTTTAATAGAGTCAGTTTGTATTTGAATACTGATGTCTCCTAGAATTCAGAGCTCAAAAAGAGAGTCTGTATAAGCAAGACAAAAAATATTGTGCAAAGCCAAAGTTTCTGAGCAGTTTTACAGGGCCTGAATGCACCATTCTGCCAGCTAAGCAGCCCAAGTCCTGCAGTTCTGTAATTACACTGGCAGACCCAGAACGAGCAGGTACTTTCAACTGAAACACAGCTTAAAGCTTTAGAACTTAAAGGAAAATAAAAGATGCTTGAGGTGAGTGCTGGTGGCAGGGGTCTGCACTCTGTATAAGGAGAGAGGTGTTGGATGAGAAAACCCAAATTCCCAACACTTCTATTTGAATCAATAGTTACCCACAAAGAGATTCCACACAACACATGAAACAAATTTAAGTTGCAAATCCATACCCATTTCATTTAAAATAAGTACCTTGGGACAGTAAAGCAGCCTTCCTTGACAGAAATTGTTTCATTAAGGCTTTCCTAAAATTTACACACCACAGTAGGCACAGTAATTTTATTTCCAAATGAGTTAAACCAGCTTTTGATCTGGTAGAAGCACTTAATTACGATCAGAAGGGCAAGAAACTAAAATATATGTAAGTGTGCCGGGCAATTCTTGTCATTTCAGCATAATTATCCTACCTCAGGGTCAGCTCAAGTTGCTCCCACAAATGCTAACTTCCTCTCAAGGGCTATTTGTCATGGGTGCTTGATTCTTAATCACCTCATCAGATCAACTGCTGCTCTGCCTATCCCTGTGATCATTTGGAAGGTTTCAGGGCCTTTCTACTGAAGTTAGTTATTAGTCGGCTCCATTCCAGCTGCTATGCTGAAAATTTCCTAAAAAGCAAAAACATGTAAGTGTTGAGATCATGTAGAAGAGTTCTGTCGTGCTAAAGAACTTGGGGAAAAAAAACACAACAGAAAAAACAAAAACAAAACCACCCACAAACCCAAAGCAAATCACCCAAATAATATTAAAGAGTGAACTCTTGATGTTATATTAGTAAATTCTGTGACACTGCAGAGAAGCTTTTGGACCTAAAGTCTGTGTCTGCAATCTGAAGACAACAGTGTTGTACTTTTGTATACTGCAGATCATATAATCAAAGGAAAACTCTTGATCCACTCCATACCCAGTCAAGGGAACTGCCCTCTCTCCAATTTCTTTACAATTAATTCCCATCCTATGGCACCTCTTCAGTTACCCCAACCACTGCACACATGAGAGACTCACAGAAAAGCCTTTGGACAGGGTTTTTGAAAGTGATTTTGGACGTAGTTGATGAAGAAATGTACAGTGGGGATTGGCTTGTCAGGGCTGAACACTTCACACTCCCAGGGGAGTAGCCCTAAGGTGTTTCTCAAAGTGGTCTCAAACTAACAGACCCAAAGTGGTTGTGTGCTACAAGTCAGTCATTTTCTGCTAACATCTCTGTACTTCTAAAAGGCAGAATTTCTAAATGGTTGTTCTTCTACTACATTTTATAAGAAAGTAATACAAACCACAGAGTGCTCTGTACCCAGCCCACCAGTACATCAAGAAGCACCAGCAATCTTTGTTAGCAGTCTTTAGAAGGTAGCAGCCAGACACACAAGAATTTCCCTGGACAGTCTGGAGTCTCACAACTGAAACTGTAGTGCAGGGAAAAAACTGCACCGAGGCCCATCCCTCAGTGATAATATATGGCTCAGTTTCAGTTTTCCAGCTTTACAGGTAGCTCATAATTTGTAATTACAGTATTTGTATTTAAGCACCACACACAGCAATTAAATTTCAGCTTTGCAGCACGTGGCAGACTACCTCTCAGCAGCACTGAAAAAAAAAAAGGGAAAAAATATCAACCAGCTGCCTACTTGTTCCCAGAAACAAGAAAACACCTATCAAGTCTTGGCACGAAGGATTCTTATTTCTCTTTTATCTATTTATTCCCTGAAAAGCATCAGTGAAACAATTCACAAGATTCATAATCCACAAGAAAACAATTTAAGCTCACATCTGTAGAAAAATATTAATTTACAGAAAACAGCAATTTACCTGAAACCTACTTAGGAAAACACTTCTGCACATTCACATCCTAAGACTTTGCTCCAAAAAACCTGGTAAACATATTATTCAGCATGCACCAGTACAGGCTGGGGCTGACCTGCTGGAGAG
>NW_008612206.1:0-224 GCF_000691845.1 Merops nubicus | reverse complement strand
CGGGAAGAGGATTTTCCTCCTCGCCCTCCAAAATGCGCTGTGGGGAGAGAGAGGCCGGACTCTGGGCGAGAGGGACGCGCCACCCGCGCCAGAATCGCTTCGGGGCGAGGGCCCGGAGCGCCCCTGGAGCCGCGAGCCCAAAGTATCAGGGATTTACGGATGGATCTGGGGGGACCCCACCTTTAGAACGGCAGGTTTTGGTTCCCCCCCGGCCACGAAAGAGA
>NW_008612205.1:0-2296 GCF_000691845.1 Merops nubicus | reverse complement strand
TCCGTGCGCACAGCCTGCCCCGCTCCCGGGCCTCCTTCCCTCCTGCCCGCCGAGGTCCCTACTGGTGGATCTCGTTCTCTATCAGGCTGTCCTCACACGACTGGAAATCCGTGTCATTCATGCCGTCGGCATTGATGAGCTCCTCATCCTGCGAGCCCTGCTCCTCCGACTCTGTCGCTTCACCCTCCGGCGAGGAGTCCTGCAGCACTTGGGCGATGTACTTCTGCCAGGGACAGGCACGGCGTGGGGAGAGAGCAGAGGCACACGTAAGCCCCGGGGGGTCTCTCGTGGCACCAGAGCACACCACACAAAGCCATGCAAGAGGTTGGGTGTGGGGACACGCTGAGGGTGAGGAAGGGCCCAGACACCACGGGAGGTACTGGGAGAGGGGGTAAAAGCGGGGCTGGCTTGACCCCGCAACAGTGGATCTGCCAAACCCCAGCATCCTGGGACAGGCAGCATTCCCAGGGAGCCAGGGCTGGGAGAGCACGGGGCTTCTCAGCTCTTTGGAACCCACGTGGACTGGAAGACCTTGCTCCCTTCTTTTTGACAGTGGATGTGTCCCTCTGAGGTTGTGCCTGCCTCCTGTGGAGCATCTCCTTTTGGATAGATGCTGCTGCCCTTAGGCACACAGACACTGGGACAGAGCCTGGATTACACGTGCACACCACAGCCCTGCTCTCCTGAGGAAGCAGGAGGCTCTGCTTTACTCCATCTCTGCACGTACCCCCCGAAGAGACCTGCACAGACCCCAGAGAGAAAAATCTCATGGTAGAAGGAAGCAGCTGGATTAAGCCAGTGAGTCAAGGGCAAGTTCAGAAAACAGAATCTACCATCTCAGAATTGGGCAGGGGAAAGACCTCAAAGCACTTTCATAGCATTCAAGGCCATGCCCACAGAGACCCCTCCTGTGGTGGCGCTAGGACCAGCCTGGTGGGTGGCAGCCTTTGCTGATGGGCAAGCATAAAGAGATGCAGAATGAGAAGGGAGACTGACCCGGCTGGATTCACTGTCCTAGCTGAGAGAGGCAGAAAGTAAATGCACAGTGTCTGAGGAGCCAGATGAAGGGGTTGTGTGTGTGCACGCACATGTTACAATTCATCACCCCACTCAGGTAAGGGGCACAGCACCCAACATTTGCCTCCTACCCTCTCTGGGAGAATCCAGATGCTGCCTCAGAGAGGTGAGGAGCAAGGTACTTAGGGAGTTACCTCCCCCTTCCAAAACTGGGTAAGAAGCACACCAGGGCATGTAAGCGGGGACAAGGACTCACAGCTGATTTGGGAGCTGTCAGACTGGTGGCAGGTCTCCCGTTCTGCCTGTTTTCTATGGCATCCACCTCTGTGTGGTCAATCTGGAGAGAAAGCAGAAATTGAGAAACAGGCAACACATTTGCTGTCCCATCCTAGGAGCAGCATACAGGCAGCAGGGACAGCCTTGGGACTGTCCTCTCCATGAAGCCAGAGTTGAGGCTCTGCCAGGGAGCAGACTGGGACCCCTCCTAGAGCCCCTGCTGTTTTACAGCTGAGGTGTGCTCCCAAAGAGAAGGGTCCCACAGCCCCACCCAGCACTCTGCCTCACCTTGTAGTTGTGAGCGCTGAGGTATTTGAAGTGCCCGAAGCAGACGTGACACAGGCAGATCACAATGGTGATCACAAGGACCACAAAGGTGAACATGGAAGTGGGGGCCAGGAACCCTGGGTCAAAGGAAAACCAAAGTGGGTAGTGTCAGAGGGACGACGACTGTGCTCCACATCTGGGAGCTACCAGGACCACAACCTGGCAGGAGAAGCAGCTCTGTAGGAGGCCAGGGGCTGGCATGCCATCCCAGCGCTCACCTGTGCGCATGGTGGAGAAGAAGAGAAGCCAGAAGAGGCAGAGGATGGGGGCTGCCACCACCTGGTTCACAGCCCCTGAATGGATCTTCTTGTCCAGCTTGGCAGGTAGGTAAGCATAATACAAGTTGTATCGGTCCACGAGGTGCTTAAGCAGCATGTACATGAGCCCTGGGAGAGAGGGAGGGATGCCAGCAGAGCAGGGAATCAGCCTCTGACTGACAGGGAATACGTCCCTACGCCACCCTTCTCGCCTCCCTGCGCCTCCAGCTCTCCCCAGCCTCTGACAGAGGGCGGAGGAAGGGCAGGACTTACCAAAGGGGACGATGATGGGGCAGGTGATACTGTACGTCATGACCACGGTGAAGACGCACATCATCCAGGCGTAAGCAGCCCCGAACTGGAACTCGTAGGCCTGGTGCTGGAAGAGGGACCAGAGCCCCGTCAGCGGACGCGGGGAG
>NW_008612204.1:0-7573 GCF_000691845.1 Merops nubicus | reverse complement strand
GGGCCCGTCGCCACCGCGCTGGCCACGCTCCAGAGCCGGCCGAGCCCTGACTGGGGCAAGCCCCTGAGCTCGGCCCCCACTTCCTGCCCTACGGGTCTCTCGGCTGGGGGGCCACCGGAGCAGCCCCTGCTCCCAAAATCTTTCCCTGCAGAAACTCAAAGATCCCCAAAAGCGCTCCGATGCCACAGCTATGATGGGGAAAACGTGAGGGGAGGTGGTAGCAATAAAAACTTAGCTGATTGCAGTCCTGTCAGGCCTCCAGATCAATTGGCATCTGTTAATCAAAGTGTTAATTAAAGAAAGAAACTATTAAGAGCGTGTTCATTTTAGCGTGTTTTCCTGAGCGCGCTCATCCGTGTGATTTATAAATCAGAGGGCAAAGACATTCCTTTTTACGGCTCTGTGGATGGCTGGCTGTGGGCAGGATGGTCTGTGCCATTGCATCTTGGCTTCAGAGGAGATGGGAAATGCAGACACAGCCTGGATGTGTCAAGTGCAGTTGTATTTTTATTTAAAAGGTTAAACTTGCATAGACATCTTAGTTAGCACATCCTAATTGCAGCATTGCTCCGTTCTTTCCAAGTGAAACGTGAAAAGGCTGGTTTATTTAATTTGAAAGACGTTATTGTGCAAGCACAGTAGGTTCGTGCCCTCGTTTGACTGTATTAGTGATTTCTGTGAGACTTTGCTGTGCTAATGCTGCAGTAAAATTTTAATTAGTCTATAGTTAATGTGGTCAGTACATGAAAAAAGTTGTTTCACGCCAATTGTCATTGAGTAGTGTTAATGGAATAAGCTGTAACGATCCTTTTTTATAATTGCAAAATGACTAATGCCTAAAAATGTTAAATCAGGGTAAAATTATGTAAAGATCTCACTTAAACCAAGAAAACAAATTATTTATTCTCTATTTTCCATTGGTTTTGTAAATCGAGTATTTATGTTCCAAGACATTTCAAATTTTGGAAAGCTACTTGGCTCTTGAAACATCTTTTAAAAACATTGCAATTCACCCTACCACAGGTTTGCTTCTCATCATCCTTTTCCATCATAAAAAATTTAAATTTTTTGTTTAAAGCCTCAAAACAGAAAAGAGTGTTACCCTGTGGACAGAACGCCAGCCTGGATGCCTCACACTGTTCTCTTTTCTCCAGGAGGTTTTTCTGCAGGCAGACACTGCTGTAGAGGCTGGGTGATGCTTTTGTCCCCTTTGCCACAGGGAAGCGTGCGAGCTGTCGCATCCCTGCTCAGTGCCATACGTATGGGGACAGAGGTGAGAGACAGACAGCGTCAGAGACAGCGACCAGAGCTTGCTTCTCAGCCCCATCCGTCAGCGTTCCCTCTGCCAGGAGCAGCAGCACCTCAGGGCAGAGGAGGGGCTGTTGCAATTGGCTAGCTTTAAGTAGTCATGTACATCGTTTTGGTGGGTTTTTTAATGTTACAAAGCTTTCTTATTATATGGCAGTGGGTGTCACTAGTTAGTCTTGCAGGACATAAGAAGAAGGTCTATTTAATATAAAAATATTTGTGCTTGATGTCGTTTCATCCTGTAGTTTCTTAATGACAGAATCAAAGAATGTGGTTTACTTAGCTGACACTGCTATTTTTGTGTACATCCTGTGATATTTCCTCTCATGCCCCTGCTCAAGACTAAGTCAGCTCACTCTTTTTGATCTCTTTCATATGAAGAGCTTTTCATTTCAAGGCCTTTTTTTACATCCATATCCAGAACTTTATCAGTTAGCTTCACTAACAGCTTTTAAGCAGGTTTTCAATGTCAGCATATTTTTTTGTAGTGGAGCTGAGTTTGGCAATCAACATACAATTAAAGTTTGCTACATGTAAAAAAATAGCTACAGGGGAAAACATTAAAATTCCTGATTGTGGTGTGAATGGAAGCATTAGCAAGATAAAGGCTAGACAGGCATTTGGATATGTGAACTCATCTGAATACATTACACAATATTACAGTGTTATGTGATAGGGTCTTGTAGGGAATATTGTTGATGCTGAAGGGGAGGAACATGGTGTTAAAGGTGTAAACCTGATTTCTGTGTAGAAAATGGGCAGAGAGACAGAAAATCAGAAATTAGGTGGTGGTTCTTCCCTTAATTCTTTATTCTCATGCTTTCAACACATAGTTCTTTGTTAAATTTCCATTCATTCAACTTTTTCATTAAACTTTGCAATAATGGGGTTTATTTTAATTTTTTTGAGGCTGGTTTTGAAAAACTGATACTTTTTTTCAATGTCATTCAGGGTGAGCATGTGTAGATGGCAGGTTTCCAGCTGTGTTTTTGAGGAGGCTGACCCACACTGCATCTTGGTACACTGCTGACCTGTACTGGTTACCTCTGATGCTTTTGTTTATTACCAGTATGGCTTTTCTGAAATTTATTCCAAATAGTTTTGTTTTGTTGGTTTTGTTTTTTTTTTGTTTAATAGCAACAGAATTATTTATTCGATACCTGCTTTTTAATCAGGCAGTATAGGTATTGTCATGTCATCAACAGGCTACCCAGAGATTAGTGCTTGTAACGTGGACATTATAATCTCTCCATGGCCCGATTACCATCTGAGACACTCTACTGTCCTTCCGTAATAACTTTGCAATATTTATGTTCCAGTGCTTGACAGATTTACAAGACAGCTACTGACTGGAAGGCCGGGGCCAGTTCCCTGGTGAGAAATCTGTCCCTTCCCCTACCTCTTAGCAAGCTGGCTGGGAAAGTTTGATCTTGGATATTGTGCCAGTTTCTTTTTGAGGTGTTAAAGCCCTTGCACTTGAGTTTACCTGAGCAAAGAAGTGGGATGGAGAAGGATGGAGAAAACATCCTCCTCTGGAGGATGAGGAGAGACCTTCCAACAATCAGACTCCCTGGCTTCCTTTTGCTTGTGGTTCTGCTCTGTGAATAATTTAATGTCTTGCCTCTATCAGATTTCCCACGTTGCTCCTGTGGGTTTTGCTGGTCTCCACAGGCCCTGGATAGCTGACACAACCTGATGGGAGCGTCCCTGCTTCCAGTGTGCTGCGGCACAGCGCAGCGAAACCGCAGCCTGCCCGCAGGCTTGGCATCGCAGTAGCCAGGGGCTGATGCCTCAGAGGTTATTTTGCATCTCTCAGGGGCAAACCTCGTGTATTTTAAAGAGGTATTTTAAATCCTGTGGAAATTGATTACAGAACTACTCATGTGCGCTGAGTACAAGGGGTTTTGAAAGGATTAGTAACAAATACAGAAAAATGGAAAAACTAGCTTTAGTAATTGCACAGAGTTCTGGAGAGGCAGCAGCAGAGAAGGGGATGTGCTTGAAGGTTATTTATTTAAATACATTGTAGTGTTGCTATTTTTTGCTACATTCTTAACTCTGTTTGCAATCTGCTCCTGGCGCTCCTTTCCGTGGAGGTTATCTCGGAGATGAGGGGAGGTATGCTGGGTTTGGGGCCATTCCTGCCCAGTTAGTGTTGTCTGTCAGAGAAGTACAGCACCATCCTGTCTACGCTGTAGTTGTACCATTTTTACATTAATTGTATAAATACCCTGAATTATGGTTAGAGGATAGTCTCCTCTGGAAATGCGATTTTAAAGTATTGAAGTTGGCACTGAGAATCTTAACAGTGAAAATTATCTTTTTCCACTCCTTCCTGTTTAATTCAATGGCAGCAGCAGAACTGTGACCCTGCTTACACAGAATTTCATGCTCCTTTATCTGACCCATTTTGCACAGTGACCACCTGTGAGTGGATTTTGGTTCTCAAAAGTAAATCTCTAGTTTTAAACATCCATATGTTTTAAGCATCCATATTTAGAAATCAGAAGTTGAGTAAATGGTTTTACAGTTTTAAAAGTAGCCAGTGCTTCTCTATAACTACTATAACAAAATTAACAAAATAATAATAATAGCTAACATTAGCCTCTGTTTCTGTTTAGAGGGAAGTGGTTAACTAACTAACTGTCATAACACCTCTTGGGAGCTGAGTAAATAATTTGTAAATATTAAAATTTAAATGTTGGGAAGCTTCAGAGCTTCAAGTTGCACAGTGAGGCTGGGAAAGACAAAAGCCAGAATACTTCCCAGAGGATGTTTTCCAATTCCCAACTTCACTTGCATTTCCTATGTTAAGTTCTGTGATAAACCTGCTTTTAAAACCAAACCAAAGTATAAGTTGAGCTCAAATCTGTCAGTCTAGGACTTCTGGACTGATAGGAAGTAGATTACGTGAGCTTTTTGTTAAAGTAGCTGTTACAAAACACATCATTTGAAGTATCAATGGCTTTTTGTTTGCATCAAAGTTTTTATTTTATAAGGAAGATTAGTTAAGTGTGCTGGATTATCATAAAAATCCAGATATGTTTTATTTACATGTCTTAAATCAGTGTGAATTACTGTGGAGGGATTTTGGAACTTGAATGATACAGTGAAACCCAAATATTTATATATATGAGGGCTTTGGGTTCTGAAGTGAGCACTGGTTAGCAAAGCATATACCAAAACAAAAAAGGTGTTTTCTGTAATTGTGGGTTTTCATAATAAATCAATGTGCTTTAGGGAGACTTGTAGCATGTATTTTGGAGATGATTGACAGGGGAATGGTGCAGGAATCTGTACCTGGATGAGTGGGACCTTTGCCCGGAGGAGAAGCACTGGACAGCAGTGTGGGAAGTAAACACATCAATGCTCTTGTTAAACACAGATGCAGAAAACGGATGACATGTAAAGCTTGGTGGTGATACAGACCTCACTGGAGAAGTTAAAATGTCCTAGGAACTGACAAATAATTTTGGAGCATAACCCAGTCAGCAATTAGAAAGGTTTTGATGTATTTGCTTTCTTTGTCTGTTGGCTTCAGCAAAGAGTCTTCTCAGAGGAAGATAATTTTCTGTGTTCTCATTGTGGGAGAGTGTAGATGTTTCATGGCACTTAGCAAGCTGGAGCCTCCACAAATTGCTTTAATGTAAAGAACATTTGAAAGGAAATTTTGGAAACAATTTATCTTTGTAGTGATTGTTTTGTTCTGTAATATGTGACTTCAACCTAACTTCTATCTTTTGCCCCTAAGAAGGTGACTTTTATCCTCTTGGGTATTGACCATCTCAATGTAAATGTGAGGCTGTCTTTGAAGGCTGCTGTAGCACATATGTGGTGAAGGTATAACGTAAAAACACATGAACCAGCACGTTTTAAATCTCTGCTAGACAAAGCAAACTTGTTAAAGTATCAGGTTGTGGAAGTCACCTCTGTGTTTTAAAAGATACTCTTCAAAATTGTCTATGTATTGCATTTTAATGGATTTTTAAGAAGAGACACAATTTAAGTAGAGTTTTGTCATTGTGGCTTAACTGCCTCTTTATATGGTGGTATCTACCTAAACACTCTGTACTGTAATTTCACTGAATGTTTTTAAAGTGAGGAAGTGCAGGACGTAAGGTTGCATCAGTATTGCTAACTTGCACTGGTCTGTATAAAATATATAAACCTGTATCAAATACTATATAAACCTATTTCTTAGGTGCATAGTTTATACCTATTCCCATTTATTTATAATATTGAAAAACTCTGATCCAGATAAAGCAGACTGTTAGGGGAAATGATGTAAATACATGGAGCAACTTAATGCTTATGGATGTGCCACCTTGAACTGCATTTGTTATGCTGAAATGTAATTTATATGTTTCTTTTTTTTCCCCTTTTTCTGCTAAAGAGTTATTTTTCTGTGAATGGAGTGCCATAAGCATGCACAACTCTCAGTCAGATTCGCTTTGTGGGTTTGCTAACACGGAGCGATAAACAATATCAGCTGCCAGTTGCAAAGCAATGGGTTTTTTTTATGAAATAGTAAGAAGAATTCTCTCTAGAGACACGACAGATTGTACTGGTGCCAATCAAGCCTTGGCAATCTCTCATACTGATAGCTATGACTCCAGAAATAGTCTTTTCTGTGAATTTCTTGCTGGACTGAAAAGTATAACTTTGTTTAGATGCTGTCTGTTGAGCTAATAGTGCAAGTTTAAACACCAGACAATGGAAGATGGAGTGACCTCATGCTGACTTAGAGTGCAAACAGAACTGATGGGATGATTAAAGGGACATCAGTGGAAGATTAAGGCAGAATCCTTGGTATCTAGGCCCTGTGATTAGAGCGGGATAATGAAGCAGCAATAAGTGAGTGAGCAGCAGATCAAGGTCCCGCACAGGCGACTGCTCCCAAGCAGCTGCACGCTGCCAGGGTGGCATCAAAGGAAGAGTAATGTGCCTGCTATGCCTGTGGTTGGTTTAGGTCCTGAGTTTCCCCTGTGAAATCCTTATGGATCTAATTTTTTTTTTTTTTATTCTTTTTGTTATGGTGAGGTTAGGGTGATGGTAGATCAGAACCCAATAGATGCATTTGTGGTAGAGCCACAGAAGGGATTTTAGTTGGTCGCTGAGTAAAATCCAGAGCTGTGGTGAGGTACCCTTCCAGAGCAGTGTCCCTGCTCGTGCTCCTGTCATATCATAGATCTGATCCTTCTAGAGAAATTAGAAGATCAAGTAAATTAGCTCTCCACAGTTACTCTAGAAATGGAGTAGTCATACTGACAGAAAATAAATTCTATCCTCAGGTATAAGATTTTTTTTTTATATGGCTGTACTAAATGTCTCAAGTGACAAGTCAAACAGTAGCTCAACATGATGGAAAAAAGATGTTTTGCTTTAAGTTGCATTTGTCTCATCCTTATACTTTAGCTGAGACAGACGCATGAAATAATAATTACATAAACATAAAGTTACCGTTAAGCTCTGTGTCAATATACACCCTGAATTCTGAGGCCAGGCTGTGGTACAGTGTTCTCCTGAGTGCTAGCTGGAGGTGCAGCTGCTTGCTCTGCACTCAGCCTGTGTGTGCTGCGTGCAGCGGCGGCTCTGCCAGCACTCACAGGGGCACTTGGACTTTTTGCCCCGTACTTACGTAAGAAGTCAGTAAAAAAAAGAACAGGTTTATGACATTTTATCTGTACATCTTGTATTTGCTGCCCAGAGCTGTTAATTGATGCTCAGAACAATGAACAGCACAAAACATTTCCTAGGTATTGGGTACTAAGTGTAGACCTGGGAGGAACATACTGAAAAATTTTAAAAGTGCTGTTACTCGTTGTTTGATTTTTTTTTTTTGGTTAAGCATACAGCAGGGTAGCATTTTATGAAGAACAGAATGTTTTTCTCTCTAAAAGGATATCTTCATTTATGTTAATGTAGAAGTAAAGTTCTAAATCACAGTAAGTCCCAGTGTTTACCCACTGATGGAAGAAATAAGTAGTAGCCAAACATGGTGAGAAGCTTTTTTTTTTTCCTTTCCGTTTTTTTTCTTCCCCTTCCAGGTTACATTTTTGTTAGAAATTAGTGTCTATTAGGAAAAAGTGTCCAATGGGAAATAAGATTTTAAACTCAAGAAAATTGGCAGCCAGACTGAAGGCCAGGCCAACTGAAGATTATTTATTTATTTATTTATTTTAAAAAGAAAGAAGCTGTTGAAGAGATTTAACTTGTCAATATCCATTTTAATAGGAAATCCTATGTGCTTTGATACGATGCATAT
>NW_008612203.1:0-282 GCF_000691845.1 Merops nubicus | reverse complement strand
TTTTAATCCTTTTTCCCCCCAAATTTCCCCTTTTTTGCACCTTTTTCCTTATTTCCCCCATTTTTAGGAACCAGACCTTGAACATTTGTTGGTTTTTTTTGGAGTTTTACACCTTTTTTTACACTCTACACCTTTTTTTAAAGCTTTACACCTTTTCCCCCCCTCCCTCTTCCTCCTTTTAGGTATTTTTTTAATATATTTTACACATTTTATTTCATTTTGTGGTTTTTTTTGTTTGGTTTTTTTTTTTGTGGGGTTTGTGGGAGGTTTTTGGGGGGGCTT
>NW_008612202.1:608-6878 GCF_000691845.1 Merops nubicus | reverse complement strand
GCCGTAGTTGTTCTCTTTATACATCTGTGACAGAGTATCTGCTCTCCAACACCCCCCCCGCCTCCAGCCCCGAAAACAAAGAAGGATTTGGGGGTTGTTACTCCAAAGCGGGCTGATCCCGTGTCACACTGACACAATCACACACGATGGACACCCCGTGGATCTCAAGGGGCACCACTGGAGCTATCGTCAGGGCAAAAAGTTCCTTAAGTCAAACCAAGGCAGTGCTGGGGTTCACTCCACTCTGCAGCACAGGTCCTCCTGCCAGAGACTGAGGCTGCTGCCTTTTTGGTTTGGGTCTCATCAGCGTGAGTGTGGCAGAGAGGTGATGAACAGAATAGTGTCGAGTGGTTCAGTGAGTGTGGTGTTCATTTACGTGTGGGGCAGGTAAGTCCGTTAGCTCCCTGGTGCTCAGTGGCGTTCATTTGGGGCTGAAGTTTTTAGTGAATAATTGTCTTAAGGGCACTGGTTTTCAAGGGTGAAAAGGGCAAAATAATAAAACCTATTTTTAAAAATGGAAACAAAAATCACCGGAGTAAATGGCAAGCCTGCAGCTTGGCCTGAAGAAATGGGGTGGTTATCTTAAGGTTCTGCAGAAACCTGAGCTTGTGTCCAGGGTGTGAACCCTGATAAACTCCAGACATTTGTGATCTGGAGGACTAACCTCACCAGCTGGAGCCTGGTGGGAGCAGAAGCAGTGAAATGCAGTGAGTTGGCCTGCTTTGGTTTTGAGGAAAAGCATCGGGCTGTTTTTCATGTCTGCTATCTTCTGGGGGAACTTCTTGCCGGGCACAGTTGTTTTGAGGTTTCTTTGTTGCACTTAATATCTTCAGCCCCTACTTTTTGGTTTCTTACTGGCACACTGGTTCCTGTTCTTGAGCTGTGCTTCTTCACAGCCTGTTCTACAGATTCAGGAACAAAATTAACATTGCTCCTATCAGTACAACCTTGTCCATATGGTTTGAATAGCAGCTGCAGGACTGACCACTGCATTAGCAGTTTTATGCTGCTGCTGGTTGGAAAATAAACAGAAACTCAGACAGCCTGTCTGCAGGCTTTGCTGGGAGCTTTTCTGTGTTAGCTGAATGAAAAATGTGAAACAGTCTTGCTCCCTTTTAAGGTCTTATGTAGACCCTTATCTCCTAATTTTTTTGTAGCTGAGGTTTTCTTTCAACACCTCCTCTCTTCCTGATTATTTCTACTCCTAGATTTCTTCCTCTGAGGCCTTCCATCTGATAAGGATCATCAACCAAACCCTTTTTATCTGCATGTCATGCCTGAGAAGGCAGGAAGCTTCATACATGTGTTCTTGTGCATTCTTGGGTAGAAGGAATCCTATGACTTGGTGCTACAGCTTTCAAGTGTAGGAGTGTCCCAGAGAGCAGCAGTCCCAATGGGAAGCACGCAGCCTGTGTGCCTGCACCACCGCGGGGAGTTTGCCTCTGTGGAACTGCAGACTCAGAGCACACAAAGGCTCTTTTGTCAAGGCAAATCGAACTTCTTTGAATAATTTCACAGATTAAGGAACAGAGAGAGAGAGAGGCTACATCATCTGCCCTTGACCAAGCAACTTTTTTATTAGGAAAGCAGAAGGTAAGAGATTTGCTTATGCCCAGGGCAGCAGACAGATATGTGCCTCCTAATTTTTGCAGTGGACGGTTTCTTAGAAGTACAACAGACCAACATGCCTTTTATTTTCTTTTTCTCTCTCTTTTTTTTCTTCTTCTTCTTTTTTTTTTTTTTTAAATGGCTTTCATTACAATTAAAGCACCAGCATTTCTGCAGACAGACTACTGCAGCGTGTGACTGCCAGGTGGTGATGTGGTGGCATACAACCTGCTGGTGTAGTACAGGCCCAGGCAGATGTTTCAACCTCACTTTGCTTTATCACGAAGTCTATTGGAAGGACCAGACCTGGGCTGTGGGTGTGGGTACGGTGGAGCTGCCACAAGGGACACACTCGGAGCAGTTTGGTGCTGTGCCTTTGCTCGTCAGTGGGAGCCTGAGCTTTGCCCGCTGCCTGAGGGACAGGGAGAGGTGGGTGGTCGGGGCAGGGTGAGGGGTGGCTGCTGGCAGGGCCTGCTGCCTGCCTGTGTGGGCAGGGGCCCTTTCTGAACTTGCCCACCTCTGGGTGCCCTGTCCTGGTGCAGGACTCATCTGAACACGAGATGTGTCTTTCATGTGCTCTTGGCTAAAAGCAGGAGAAGGCTTTCCTGGCACGAGGATCTGCTGCAGCAAGGGTTTTTGTTGTGGAACACACAAGATTTGGAAGAGCAATGCTGGGGGACCAGTGTCTGCTCTGCTCTAGACTGTTTGCAGAGAGCTTATTTAACAAAAGTGACTTAAGTCCCTGCAGGTTTCTGTCAGTAACGGCCTGTGTGGCCTCTAGCCTTGTGCAGGTTTTTGCAGTTTTCCGTGAGAGCTGCCATGCCTTTTGTCTAAGCAGTGAATTACAGCACTTTACTACAATGAAGTTAAATAGAGTTTCTCTGTAGGTGACAGAGGACACTCTCTGAGTTCCTGTGGTGAGTTCTTCACCCAGGGCTAGGAACTCATGGGTAGGTACCGGAGGGCTGCCCGCCGGGCAGTGGGACGGGCAGCGTGGCTCTGGGGAGCAGGGAAGGAGCTTTACACTTGGTGCTCGGCGCCTGGGCAGAGGTAAACCACAAGTCTGGCCGCCTCCTGCAGGTCTGTCCTTGCTGCTCGGCCGCGCGGGGACCCGGCGTTTCCGTGCTCCCGGTCAGTCCCGGCAGGAGCGCTCGGCTGGGGACGCTCAGCCCAGACGCCTGGTCCGGGGCTGCCGCGGGGTCCTGCAGCGCAGTCCTCGTTTCCAGGCACTGGCTGTGGTCCCACACACGGGCTCGCAGCTTCGCCGCAGCTGGGGCAGCTCCGTCAGGCTGCCGGCCTGGGAGGAAGAGGAGGAAGAGGAGATGGCAGCTCCGCCCACCCTGTGCGGGAGCCAGGAGTGTGAGGGGAGAGCACCGGGCAGTGAAAGCAGGTGAGAGGTCCACCCCTTCCAGAAGATGAGCTGGAGCCAGGCCTTGGCTTTCTCCTGGAGACAGCCAGTGTCACACTGCCTCGTTGTGCCTGGCTGTGTGACACCACTCGGATCTAGTTTGACAGATCCTGGAAGGACAATTGGGGCTGCCTCAAATGGAGAAGGAAGCTTGAAATAACTGTTCTTATTTTTTGTGACACTTGTGAAATGTGCTGTGAGTTCAACACTCAGCTTTTTTGTTTCCATTGCCAGTAATGTATAGCAGAACTCTAAGCCAGCTGCAGTCTTTTCCTTGAAGACGTAGTGTGATCAGAAGGATGCAGTTGTGCACTGCCTCTTAGCACTGTTTAAAACGTTCCGTTTGTGGAAGGGGTTGTAAAGCACTTTGACAGCGTTAGTTCGTAACCTCAGTATCACCCCATTCAGCAGAGAGCTCAGGTATTTGTTTCTGGTTTTTTTAAGAGGAGGATTTTGTTATACATTTTTCTGGTATTTCTACAAACAATAGGAACAAACCCAAGCCTCTGAACTAGTTCCCACAATGCAAATACAACAGTGAAACCTATATGACAATTCATGTAGTTTGATGCTAAGTACTCTGATCTTTATTTTCAAAAATCCCACAGGCTTTTGTTTGTGCTTAAGAAATCTGAAGCACAACAATAAGAGGTCAGGTTTTGGCGGTTCATGACAGGATACAGACATTGCCAGCACTTATGCAAAACTGCAATAAACCCAAACCCACCCCCATGGAAGCAGGCAGATACTGGATTTCATGGGAGTTACACAGCAGAGCTGGTTTTCTAAAGAAGTCAGCCATTCAGCTGAAGAGTTCCCACTTGCTGCAGAGAGATTTTGTTTTACCAGAAAAGCTCACCCCAACACGGGAAGGGCTTGGTTTCTTGCACTGCCTTGTGGTGGCAGTTCTTGGCTTCTGTCTGCCTTCGTTCGTGGCTCCGGATGGTCGAGACTTGACACGCTGCTGTGCTGGGGGTGCTGCTGCTGGGCGGGCAGCGTGGGCAGCCCTGCCCACGGGTACGTGCCCACCGCATCCGCAAGGCTCCGAGCTTGCGCTGCCGGGGCTTTGGAGGGACACTGCAGTTATTATTCTGGGTGATGTCTTCTTGAAAACCTCATACCTTTCCCAGGAAAATGTAGTTCTTTGTGGAACTTATGTGCAGAAGAGAAACGGGGTATTGCAGCCAGTCGTAAGCAGGATGGGTTGACTGGTGACTTGGTCCCGTGTTGATCCAGCCAGTTCTCAGACTTCTTGAGGCTGAGAAGAAGGGGAACTAGGTGGGCTGGATGTCACCACCACCAAGATAAACATCTCTGCTGGTGTCTGTCTTTTGTATTGCAACCCTGGGATGTGTTGTGCTTAGAGGAATTCTTGCCTGGAGGTCTAGAAGGGTCTTGTGTGCAGGGCAAGGACTTCTTTTCTATGTCTGTGATAGGGTTTGTAATGCTCTTTACCTTTGCAAAATTATACCCCAAGAGACTCTTTATTTAAAGTAAAAAGCTGGTGATATTTGTTTCTGCACATTTAACAACTCGTAAGAGATCCTGGCTGTGGCACGTGTTGTGGGAGCAGTGAGGCATCACCCAGCACGCCATGAAGTTCACTGCACAGGAGATGCTCTGTCAGGAGCCATCGCGGCGGGCAGGAGGGGTGCTGATTCCTCTAATGCCATATATTTTTTCTGACGTTATCAGGAAACAGAGCAGGACCTGCACCTGCTGCTGCGTTGGGAAAAGTCTGTTCTCATGAGTAGCTTCCAGAGTAGCAAAACATTACTCCTCTGTTGAGCACAGACAAGCAGTGGGCTCGCTCAGTGCTCTGGTGGAGGATGCCAGCAGCAGGGCACGGCATCAGTGATGGAGCAGCTTCTTCCCTCTGAAGCAGTTCTGGCTGGTGAAGTCCAGAGGGTCCCTCTGTCCCTGCCAAGCTGCTGGCTTCAGGGTGAGGTGCAGAAACATGGAGCTGATTCCCAGGTGTCTGTGGTCCTGGCAGAGGTGTCACGGAGGTGTCACCAGGACCCTCCTGGCAGATGGCATTCAACTGACAAACATACTTTGGGAGCCAAACTACATGAGCCGCATGGGCATTTCTTGTTCTCACAGATTTGTGTGACTTTTGACATGCCACTTTTAAGAAGGAAAAGGGTGAAAATTTTTGAGAAGTAGCTAAACATTTTGAGATTTCCAAGACAAGACCTGCTGCTCTCTCACTTGGAAGAGGCTCTGTTTCGTTGGAAATTCCTCCAAGCGTTTTTATGAAAGTAGTTGAAATTGTCAATCACAAGCTTCTGTAGGGTTAAATGTAAATGAAACGTTGTGGTTTGGCTGCAGCAAAATAATTGGCTCCATCCGAAATAATAGTTTCCTTTTCTTTTTGTGTCAGATATCAGTACCTCCAGCAGGCCAGAATAACCCCAGCTCTGCCTGTCAGCTGGATGGGAGAAGTTTGTCTCCCACGCCAGGCATGACATCAGCAAGGTGGAGGAGGCTTTTGGAGGCTTTTGTTTCCTAATGGACGGTGTGTTCCCAGCAGACAGGGTCTGCCAAGACATGGCTCTCGCCGGAGGACTCGGTGGAGTGCCGGGGTTGTGTCTCAGCAGCTTTTCTGTGTCACTTGGCTGTGATGCTGTGATGCTGCTCTTCCCGCGTGGCACCGAGCAGGGTGCTCGGGGTCTCCTGGGGCCTGGCTCCCGGGGAGGGCTGTGCTGGCTGCCAGTGCCCTCTGCACCGGGCACGTGGGCAGGGCAGCTGGGGAGGAGCTGAGCTCGTGTGTGTGAAGTGAGGGGACCTCGAAGTGGCCTGACCCTGTGCTTACCCTGCCAGCTGGACTGCCAGCACTGGAGCCTGAGCCTGCAAGCAGACTAGGCAGATCCCACTCCACGGGGAATTGTGTGAGGCTTCAAGGGAAGGTGTAGGAGTTGTTCAGCGGGAGGCTGTATGCATCTCTGTTAGAAACTGCTCTTCTCCACTGTCACTAGTGACCTGGAAGGAGAGGTACAGCATGTGTGCAGGTGACAGTCACGTGTGACTGCCATCTGTGGAGGGACGATCCCCAGCGTGGTCTGGAGGAATGACTGGGAATGACAGATTCAGCTCTTAAAAGTGCATGCAAACAGACCTAGAGAAAGCTTCTACATTTTAGAGCCTATTACAAATAGCATCAAAAAAAGGAGTTTTTGTAATGAGACCTAGAAAAATCGTTTCATGTGTGTGGCTACTCTTCAGAGATGGTCTGGGTGAGTGGAGAGCTTTCC
>NW_008612202.1:0-580 GCF_000691845.1 Merops nubicus | reverse complement strand
CTACACAAACCCCTTCCATCATCACCTCTGGTGAAGGGGTGGGAGGTGGGAAAGGTTGATTTTTCTGCTCTGGAGCAGTTGCTATGGACGGCTGGAGGAAATGGGAGGAAGAAACAAAAACCAAACACGCCGGCGGCCTTCCTGGAGACAGGGCTGAGAATCTGGAAAATATAGCTGGACCTTGGCTCGCTGGGCTGTGCTGGCGCTCAGCTGCGGGTCAGATCCAGCAGCGTCTTTCCCATCACTCTGCTGGGAACAGCCGAGCTCCATTTCACAAGGCATGGATTTGGATCCAGTAACGGGTGTTTCCATTCAGCTGAGAAAAAGAAGGGAAAGAAGTGATGCTGAGCAGAGAGGGGATGAGACGAGTGCCTGTATCTCGGACTCAGGCTGGCCTGTCTGTCCTCTGAGGGAGCTGGAAGGGAGTGGAGATGCAGATGCTGTTGTGCAGCCAAAGCACTGGCGCTTCACCAGGGCTCCTGTTTCGGGGTGAGCGGTCTCCTCTGGCCCAGGTGCAGCAGAAGGGGGGATGTGTCATCTCCAGTGCCTCGGTGCCGTGCGCCAGCGTCCCCGTTGCCAG
>NW_008612201.1:9369-9917 GCF_000691845.1 Merops nubicus | reverse complement strand
TAATTATTATATAAAAATGCATGTATAATTGTATCTCATAAATTGTGAATTGTTATTAATAATTAATAATGATAATAATCTGACCTCTTCAAATGAGTTTTTTAAGTATTTCCACAAAAAGTTATGTCACTGGCCACCTGGGATGAGGAATGGATTGTGGCAGTAGACTGGAGTTCTGAGACCTGTAAATCTCAGTCCTCAAGCACATTTGTGCTTTGCCTGGGAGGACTGTGTAGCAGTATTAATATACCGTTAAGGAGTTACAGAAGAAGGCTACTGAGCAGGGGAAGGTAAGCCAGAAGCAGAGGTTGAGAGCAAGAAAAATGGGTCCAGTGACAGTACCCAGGGTCGGCCAAAGGCAGTGGTTTCCAGGCAAGTGCATAGTGATGAAACAGGTCTGAAGCCAAGCCAAGAAGCCCAATTAGCAGGTCAGTGTCAGCATCAGTGAAGACTGAGGCACAGGCACACCTTCGTTGTAGCTTAGACAAGGACCAAAGGCTGGGACAACAGTAGCTCCCAAGTCAGAGGATGTAGGTCCCACATGAGTC
>NW_008612201.1:0-9338 GCF_000691845.1 Merops nubicus | reverse complement strand
AGCAGGAAGTACCTGCTGAATCAATGTTCTCTAGTAAAAAATTTTTCATCACTACGTTCTTCTTACATTTTTCTTTTAAACTGTACATGTGCCACATTATTATGTATCACAATAAATCATAAGTTTCTTTGTCAAGTGGCAATAATGTCTACATAAAAAAGAAAAGAAAGGAAAAAAAAAAAAAAAACAAACTACAAAGCAGTTCTGTACATCTCAAATAAATGGAGACTTACTCCAGTTGTTTCATTTCCTACAACACTGATTGACATGTATCACGTCAGCTTGTAGAGAGTTGAGAGATAAAGTAGGAGAAAAGAAAAAAAGAACACCAATTTTGTTTTCTTTTTTTTCCCCTCTCCTTTATTTTTTTTTTTTTGTTGTTGTTTGTCTTTTTTGTTTGTTTGGTTTTGTGTGTGTATGCCTTGGTTAAGTCCTGTGTACTTGCCTTGTGACACATATCCAAATTCACCTCATAGTTTTGGGATGTGGACACAGCCACAGAAACTTGGATGATTGGTTGCAAACAAGAATATGTTCTTTCTGGATTAACTGTCCTCCATTTTAAAATTCTAGCCCACTTAAAGTGATGTCATTGCCTGAAATTCTGAAAAAAAATATCTGGGTGAGGGATAAGGCAACATTCTTTGTAATTTCTGGGTTTTTTGAAGGGATCTTGTTGTAGGAGGTCACAAGTAGAGGGCCCTGGCAAGTGAAGCAGTTACAAACTAAAGCTCTTGTTTTACATCATTACATTGTGTGGAGGTGGAAAATAGCTACAGGAGCCGTCCTCCTTCATCAAATGAAACGAGCATGATGGAACTCTTATGGAAGCTCTCAGTGAGACAGCAGAGGGGTTCAGGTGCCAGCTCACTGACCTCTCTGTGTAGGACACAATTTATGCTCTCTGCACAAAGGAATTTCATTCACTGACAGTGATGATTAAAATACAGACTTACTCTTAAATCCAAGTATCCTTTAAATAGTGCTCTGCTAATTCACACTTGCCAATGTATCAGTCTTGTCCTTTTGGTTTCACGGCTCTTGCTGTCTGATGTCTTCATTTCAGCTGGAGAGGTGTACAGCAAGGCCATAGGAGCTGTTTTGTGTGTATACATACAAGCCACTTTCTTCACAGATACAGAATTTAATTCTTAGAAGCTGAGATCTGAACTAAGCCCATATTTCAGTTTCTGTACAGGTACTGTAATGGCTAGATTTTATGTTAAATGCTTGCTTCACTATCTTGCCCTCCTCTTCCTCAGATAACAGAACATCAGTAAAGGGCAGCCCAAGGGAATAATATACATGGCTAACTTCAGAGAGCTAGTTTGTACTCTGGAGACCATGCTCCCAGCTTGCTCAAAGAAGTGCTCAGATACTGAAAAGAAGGGATATTTCAAGCATGATGCTGTTCTCAGCATCTCTTTGCTTTTTCCTGACACAGTTATAACTCCCATTGAATACCCAGCTTTCTTAATATGCTGGAAAGAGAAATATAATGACTAATTTCCAGTAGTACTAGACACCTCAGTCTATTTTGAGATCTAATCCCCATGCTACCTACTTCACTTCTGTGAAACATCCCTCAAGAGTTTTTAAAGAACAGAAAGAAAATGAAATGTTTACAGGCAGTTACACAGTCAATGCTCCTTCTTATATAGTGAGGTTACACATTTACAAAAGATTTAGTATCAAATTCTCCCTCTTCCTTAGGGTATACTGAGACCAAAAACTGCCACTATTAAGAAAAGAACGTGCAATGTTATGAAACTGTTTTCCTTTTTACTGTTTGTTGTTGGAATTACTCTAGTTTATGTAGGAGCTAGAGAACAAGAGAAATAGAGAAACAGAGGGACATGGTCAGAAGATTCAGGCAGGCACTGAGCCACATTTCCATGGCCTAGTTACTTATCAGTGGGACATGGGTGTTCCAGTCTCTTTTGCAATAAATTATAATTATATGTAGGCTGCTTTCCTGTGGGAATGAGGCAACATGATCAATTGGTCTGTAGGTATATCTGGGTCTCCTATAATATCTTTCTGAACTTCTTGACTGTTTTAACCCCAGTGGGGCTGAGGAGTGATGGTCTCAAGATAATTAGGTACTCACAGATTTGAAAAATAATAAAAACAGAGAAAGTAGATGAGATACTTAAAGTGAGAATACACCAACAGAGGAATGTACACTGTCTGTTCACGAGTGGATCTAGTTCAAAGGCTACTTACGTTGATATTGTTAATGAGAAGCGTAAGCCACTGTAGGTCAGTAACAGGACAAGAAAAAACAATATTATCAATAAATGTGGAGATCACAGAAAATGTTAAGATAGTGCCACAAAAAATCAATCACCAAAAAACTCACAAAACTATTGGAAACCAGACTGCTCTATCTCAAGTATTTGGTGGATCCTCACTGTTTTCCTTTCCTGATATTGTTTCTAACTTGTGGTCCATTTCTCTTCATAATTTGTAATTTTTTTGTGCTTTGTAACACAGAAAGCTACGAAACCTCTCAAACAGTCAATTATGGAATAGACTGTAAGTTGGTAGTTTCTTCCTAATAAAAATCATGGTCCTAACAGCTTGAAATTATGTATAAATCTTGCCAAGAGTGGCAATATAAGTGCTGTTATCTGGTCCAAAGCATACTTTGAATGCTTTTAATTTTCCCTTTCAGACTGGGAATGGCAACGATATTCTCTCCTTTTTCTGTGTAAAATGAATTTCAGTTCTGGATGACATGTACGTTATGAGACAACCCTTAGTTTCTTTTCTACATAATTTGTAAAATTTATTAAAGGAACTAAATGTGAAAGATATAATGAGTGGGGTTTTTTTTTTTATGTTTATGTGTCTGGACATCTCTGTCTAAGCACTCCAAAATTTCAAAGTCTAAGAAAAGAGATTTCCTATAAAATCAATAGTTTGTCTGATTATAAGTAGGAAGTTGACTGTAACCAGTACGGAAAAAGTCTCTCCTGTTCCTGAGATGAGACATTTCAAATGGGACAAAGGTCATTTCACTTCCTCAAAACAGCCAAACTCACACACAAGCAGATGTGTTGTCACCTCAAACTCAGCCAGAATATGTTCTTTGAGGTTATTGTATATTCTAGGATATGACAAAATCCCATTCCTGGTTTAACCAGCAATTCCATGCTTGCTTGCTTTTATTTTTTTATTTTTTTTTTTAACTAATATGTGATGGATTGCATAATATCTTTGTTTTGAATAATCAACACTTTTTAAAAAAAGGTTTTCATAAAATATTTGCTAATGGGTGGTGTCATTAACATCTAGTGCAGCTGGTTTTAGCATTATATCTACCTTATATATTTATTTATATAAACATATATACAAATGCACACATAAACATAATGCCAAATACACACACATATACATCACGCAAACATACATACTCCAGATAAATCCCCTCATACATGTATTATGATTATGTCTGCAATGGGAATCTTCTTTCTTTTCTGAAAATTTACTTTTAAATTTCAATACGTTCTCTTCTGTGAAGGAAAATGGGAATGCAGTAAAAAGGAATTCAGTTTTAAAGATGGAGAAAGAAAAACAACTGGTTAATGTTTAGAAAAAAAAAAAAAAAACATAACCAAACAAATTAATCTTTTTAGCTCTCTAGATCTGAGAGGCTGCTGGTTGTACTGATAGAGGGAAGAGCTCATTATACAGGGAACACATATGGTGTCCTTAAAATATAGCTGCTGAAATACATTATTTTAAGAACCATTATTTACTGTGTATGTAATAAGCTTTTATTATTTATGGTCAGGTTGTTTTTAATTGGAAGTGATCTGGGTGCTTTCCAAAGGGGTTGGTACCATTCACAATGAGTATTTGACTTATAATCAAAGAATACATGCTTAATTATATGGCTAGTGTTTTGTGTATCTTTAAAGAAGAATCTGGGAGGGAGTTAATCTGCATTCTGTGGGGTAACCCCCCAAAATGTTCAGCACCTCACTCTGCAGAAGCAACTCTCTTTTGCAATAGAGTAAGTGATGTACACTGCTTGTTCTGCTTTTTAGAATGCCAAATGATCTAGGCTAGAGAATAATAATAATTATAAAAATAATAATAACACTTGAATCAAACTGCTAACACACTTGTGAACTTTAGCTACAGAATTTCCTTTGAACACTGGATTTTTTTTTTTCTCTGTCTTCTTTGCTGCAGCACACACCAAAGGTTGCTATTCAATATACTTAGGCTCAGAAAAATCTTCCTGCTTCTGTTAAAGAGTCCAGCCTTATTTCTTCTTCAGTGACAGATTTTTTTTATATATATTTTTTCAAGTAAAATGAAAAGTGTGTCTTCTCACAATCATGTTTGGTTGTCACAGACTCAAAGGCCTCCGCTCAAAGGTGAATCATGCATATTGCAATAAAGAACAACAATAAAAGAAAATGCACAGGAGGAATAGACAGACAACAAAGCCAAGAAGAGTACCTCAAATAAAGTGTTAAGCCATACCAGTATGTAGTCTCCAAATTTTGCTCCAGCCTGCTTCACCTTGATCTAATGTATTTGATACATCATTACCCATCAGAGTCAGAACAGGGATCTCAAGTGAACTGATGTTTGTGTGATATGGCATTTAAAAGGGACTGTAATCCTCCACTCAATGTATTCAAAGACTGCACATCAGATTGTACCTGAGGCCAATCACTGGGAGGGCCCATGAAAAATCATTTAAACTTTCTAAGCATTCTTCAAAATTGATGGGAAGAAGAAATTTTTTTAATAAGAATCCCTGTTTTACACAGAGAAACCTATCTAGCCTTTTCCTCATCCTGCTACTGCTAGTTTCTAGTCTACTGTGATTTGTTACGAATAATTATCAAGATTCTAGTCTTAAATATATTAATAAGAAATTTCTAACATCTCACATCAGAACCCAATCCTATGGATTTCATTGCCCCATTCTCTATCAATTACCTATCTTCTTTTCCATTTAGACCTGACTAAATTATCAAAATATTGGTTCATCTCCCTTCCTTTTGCATAAAACGAAGTGCCTGAGTTCGTTGTTCAACCACGTACAGAATCACACTCTGTGCTACACATTGCCGTGACTTATTCTGTGCAGCTGGCACAGAAATTTCAGTTTCAGGGCCAGGAGAGATTAAAACTTTTATAGCTTCACCAGTTTAGTTTAAGACCAGAGACACCAAGAGCTTTGAAGTACTCAAGATCTTACCTGACAGCAAGAAAGTTTAACACAGATACTCACGTGCATGCACACACACACACAAAATAAATATAGATGGTCGGAGTTTTATGATGGTCCCCTGAGGAGCCGATTAGAAAGAATTCTCTTTGTTTGCTGCAATGAAAAGGCAATAATAGGCTGTTTGCCTTATGCTAGCTTTTCTCCTCTCCCTCCTTCTTTTCACCCTCAAACCTAATGTGTCATTCAGTAATGCCCATCAGTCCTGTAAGAATATAACAGAATTATTCATTACTTCACTTGATGCCCCAAAGATTGAAAAATAGTTGTTACATACTAAGAGATGATTGTGCACAGGAAGATTAATAGGCATAAGGATTCACCAGCTGTCCACTCTATTCAGAGAGAAGGAAAAAGAAAAAAAATGTAAATCACTTTGGCTGCTGGCACAAGATGTTGTATGATATTTGCCTGGTGCTGGGGTCACTACTGTAAAAAAAAACACTCAGCTTCATTTAGGCCCTAGTACTATCCTACCTAAGGCTGTGCCATGATGGACGATATTGTTAGTACCTGAAGACCAAGAGCTGATTTGCACAGGGACTTGCACCTTTAGCAGTTCATGCAAATGAACTCTTTCCTATGCAACCGACCCTCTGTCTGGAAAAGTTTAAATAGAAACACTTTCAGACCATAAATTAAAGGAAGCCTCCCTCCATTCCAGTCTGCTATTAGTCTTTCTGTCTCCCTTCATGTCTGGAAATGGAAACTTTAAATTACTTCATATAAATCTATTTTTCACACGCTTTGTATTACAGCTTTCTTTGCAGTAGCATTGTGTGGGGGACTGAGGAGGGGGTGTTTGTTTGGTTTCTTATAAGCAACATCAACTGTGTTCAGAACTTCAAAATCAAAATTACATAGATTAACAAATTAATAGTACAAAGGGAATATGGAGACATGCATGAGCAGAGAATAATGGGGATTTTGGACAACAGGAAAGAGAATCAATGAGGTAAATTAAGGACGTGGTTTAGAAGGGGACTTGGTAGAGATAGGTGAATGGTTGGGCTTGATGGCTTTAAAGGTCTTTTCCAACCTAAATGTTTCTATGATTCTGTGAAATGCACAAAATTATTATTTGTTATTATGAACAATAGGTATTTCGGCCATACTTCCAAAATCCATATGCTGTTATTAGTTTTTCTTTTGGACTAATTTCCTTACATAAAAAAAAAAAAAATTAGAGACATTGTTTACATACAGTTAAAACTTCATGGATTCACCACACATATAGTGGTCACTACACAAAACAGAAAAGGTAAGATTATAATTTTGCACAGTGTATGGCCAGTAAAGAGAAAAATAAGTGTTGCTAGAGTGATCCAATGGAAGCTCCTCTTCTGCCCTTCAGTTTACTACAGAGCTGAATATTAATTTTAAAAGACACCTCGGTGTGTGGATATCAACAGTTAGAAAATAAGGAAGAACTATCTGTCATAGACATACAAGTTAATAGAAAACTGAAGACAGTATACTGGAATCCTTATTTTCCAAGGTGGTAACTCATATTGTAGCACAGGCTTCATGAACAGGTGAATGGAGAGGTGGTAACTGGTAGTAAAGTACTAGAGAAAAGCTTAGGAGTTTAAGTAGTTGGAACTCCATGTTTCCTGAAGTGGAAATCTTGCTTTGGAAAAGGATTCACTGGATTAGGCAAGTGTTCAGGCCTAGAAATGCATTATATATAGTTAGAAAACATTAAAGTTTGCTGATTTTGGCAAAAGAGGAGGGTGAAAAGTAATGCTTGATATCTTTAAGGACTCTTCAAGACGATGATCTAACCTATTCTGAGAAAGGTTAAAGGAAGGCTTGCCCAGAAGTGGAATTTTTACTACACCAAAGTGATTTCTCAAGAATAATCTCCACAAACATGACCTCTAACATGTATATATATTTGCTAACCAGAAAAGTAATCAAAGTTAACCAGCTGCTGGTGGTGTTAGTATTCCTGAAATGCATGTCTTGTAAGTGAGAAGAAAAAAATTAGACATTAAATGTGTCTGGATGATGGGCATTGCTGTAACTGAGTTGAAGGAATTTCATTCTTTAAGGTGTGCTGCAGATATGTGACCTCACTCTGATCACCTACCATGGAACAGCTGCTTGCCAATTGACAGCGTATCTTCTTACTGAAAAACTATGCTAATGACTGAAAAAATTATTACTGTTCTAGCTTGGCTTGGCATACCATTATATTGAATTGCAAAGACTTATCACTTATTTCTCTTACTGCAGCTCAAAGCAGCTACAGTTCAAAGTCATTAGTATCAAACTCAGTGGAAATTTTGTGATTGTCTATTTTGGAACTGACTGGGTTTTTCTGAGATCATAAGATCTCAGTCTTAAAATGACTGGAAGTAAAAAAAAAAAAAAAACAACTATATTATTGCTGTCACTATTGTAACAAGCATCTTTTTCTTACTTTAAAAAGAAACAAATACAGAACTCTGTGAGAAAGGTAAAGGTGTTCAGTAAAAAAAAGTATTCAGGAACTAACAGTATATTATAGCTGGAAATGCAGTCCTTCTTTTTAGTTTTAAGACAAAATTTTGGGCAGTGGAAGGATTTGGAGTTTTCTCCTGAGAAAGAAGTATGTGTGCTGGATATAGCTATATTCTCATCACATTTGTGCCTTTGGCCTGGTTCTAGCCAGCACAGCCTGAGAATAAATATTAGCCTAATTTTTGCCAGTTGCTAGATTGTAGTCAGTAAAATGGGCAGTCTTGCAGCTGAACTCCTGTTCAGCTTCAAGACATATAGGCCTCTCATAGACCTCAGATGGAGCTGAAGATCTTCAGTGACCTCAGACCTCGGGTTCTAGGCTATTTTAAGTGGATTTTCTTTCACAGTGTGCATCTAAAATCTGCTTTTTAGAAAAATACTAATTATATGGATACTTTCCAGTAAGGGTGGACATTAAGAGCACCTACAAGATTAGATGCATCTGCCTCCCCCGTTACAGACATAGCCTGAAGCTTACACATCTTCTCACCCATACAAGCTTCCCCCTGTCCAAGCCCACAGACCATGTACTTGTGTCACCAAGGACGTGGTCAAGGGGCTATTCATGGATGGGTCATGGCATAACAAAGTAGGCTCTCCTGACCAAAGCCATCTTGTCTCCCAGCTGCCCATTGACTCAGCTCACGTCTTTCTCTGTGTGTTTCCAGATGAGGATGAAGACCAACCTGCATTCTTAATCTGAAGTGCCAGCTTTAGTTTATCTGTCCCTGCTTATAGATCTTAATAAAGACGACCTAAGGTGAGGTCTCCCCACATCTCTTCCCCTTCCACCACTTGCAGGAAGCCCGGAGGATGTTCACCAGGCAGCTATGTGGATAGAAGATGCGAGGAAGGGTGAGTGTATTGATCTTAGTACTCTTCTGGAAGATTCTTTCTCAGCCTGGTATAGACATAGCAATAGCTCTGTGCTTCCAATTCTCTGCTCATGTAACAAATAGATGGTATTTCCTTCCCTGGCAGGGGTTTCACAAAGCTTAATTCATCAGTGGCATCAGTGGTCTGTGAGGGACCACTGTCAGAGAATTTTCGAAGGGATGAGTACCTCAGAATGGCCTTTTTTTTTTCCTTTTTTTTTTAACTCAGTGGGCTTCTTTTTAAAATGCTTCCATTGCTTCCAGCTCTTTAAAGTTTGGGAGAACATTGTACTTCCAGAAAGAAAAAAAAAAAAAAAAAAAACTACAAAGAAAAATGCATAATGTATGATAATGTTGAAAGTAGCAAGAATTAAAGTAAATGGTCTGATATAAAAAGGGTTTCAAACAGGATTAATAATTCCACAATTTGTTATACAAAGTCAATTTTTCCACTTCCAAAGCTAAGTTGCCTGGTGGGGTTTATTGGCTCACTCATTATTAGGTATATATCACTTTTATTGTTTCACATTTTTATGTGTTTATAAAAAAAAGAAAAAAAAGAAAAAAAAGACACCATTCATGAATAAAACATTTTTGCTCTAAGCTGCCATATATGAAAGTTGGTCTAAGAGCCTATATCCTCTTTTATTGGAAAACGGAAATGCATTGTATATTTATATGTTTATATATTTATATGTTTA
>NW_008612200.1:0-1090 GCF_000691845.1 Merops nubicus | reverse complement strand
GGGGCCACGCCGCCGTGGAGGGACCCCCCGAACAACCCACAGTCCGGGTCCGAATCGAACCCCACGTTGCTCTTCGTGAGCTGAATAAGGCAACTTCCTTGGGCTTTTTGGCTGTTGTAACAGTTTTCGGGATACAGAGTCCCTGGAAAGTCCCTCCAGTCTGGATTTTCAGCTCTCGCCACCGGAACCCCGCTGTTCACCGCCCTGTTTGGGGTGTGCGAGGCCACCTGCTCGCCACCAAGGCCACTCTGATTCTTGCCAAGCGAGCCGGCTGCTTTAGTTTTACATTCCACACACTGCTTTTCCCGGGAACACTTCTCCTTGCTGGGAGCATCGAGGCGTTTCAACACCGGCTCCCTCTGCAGCTCCCAGTAGAGCAGCTCTTTCTGGATGGCCGCTAGCCGCTCTTCTTCCGTCTCCATCACCCCTCTTTTCTGATCCATCATCTGGATCAGGTTCTTCTCCGCGGGGAGGCAGAAGTCCAAGAAGTAGCTGAAGATCCCCGGGCGCGAGATCTTGCCCTCGAACAGAGATTCCTCCCCGTGAGAGGGACTCATCAGGGCGTCAAACTCGTAAAGTGCATCTCCGCTGTAACTGTCTCGGGGCAGACGCTCCTTCTTCATCTCCCCCAGCCCCTCCCCGGCCTCGTCCTCGGGCCCCGGCGTGGTGGAGTCATAGTAACCCTCGTCGCTGTTGGGGGCAGACTCCTGCTGGTCGCTCTGTGGCGTCAGGAGGTCGGCGCCGTCCATCGCCTCCCCCAGGTAGGGGGGAGCTTCCGCCTCGTGCGAGGCGTGCGTCTCCAGGCTGCTGCTCGACACCTGAGCCCCGTAGCTCCTCTCCCCGGCCCGTCCTCGGGCCCCGGCGTGGTGGAGTCATAGTAACCCTCGTCGCTGTTGGGGGCAGACTCCTGCTGGTCGCTCTGTGGCGTCAGGAGGTCGGCGCCGTCCATCGCCTCCCCCAGGTAGGGGGGAGCTTCCGCCTCGTGCGAGGCGTGCGTCTCCAGGCTGCTGCTCGACACCTGAGCCCCGTAGCTCCTCTCCCCGGCCACGCCGCCGTCCCACGCCTGCTGGAGGTACTCCTCGGCCTCCTC
>NW_008612199.1:25321-41633 GCF_000691845.1 Merops nubicus | reverse complement strand
TTCCCCGCCGTCCCCTGCCCTCCGTTTACCCTCGTCGTCCTGAAAAGCTGAGAGAAAAGGGAATATAAATGTTTTCCTTAACCGGAGGAAGCACCCTGCTCACAAACCACTTGCGGAATCCATTACCCTAATTTATTAAACACAATTCGCCTTGTGTGGCTGAACTGAGCAATGATAAAAAAATATAAATAAGGAGAGAGCTGCAGCACGGAGCCGTGGGCTCTGTGGCACCCTGCCCTGCTACGCTGCCCCGAACATGCGGAGTAGGCATGTAGCCCTTCCCGTCAGCCTTCCTGGCACCACCGGTGGTGGGTACAGCATCCAGTTTGGGGAGAGGGCACGCGACTGGGTCACGTTCACTCCCCTCTCCTGGAGGTACCCAGCTCTAGGGGTGATAACAACAATAAAAGGAGAAAGTGTTAAACAGTAGTAGAGTATTTTGCAAGAAAAGGACTGCGCGTAGAAAAAAAGGATTTCTCTCGGGCAGGATAACTTACGGGCCTCTCTATTCTGTAATCAGACTTCTGCAGATGTCCTTCTGACCAAGGCTTTGCTTCCTCCTTGTGAAGAGCCATAACACAGGTTGGTAGTGCAAGGTTGGTCACCGATCTGAAAAAGCACCCAGGGCCAAAATTCCATGCCGTGGAAATCCTCCGTGTTTCTGTGACATCAGGAGAGCACAGCAGGTACAGATGACCTCAGAGCTTCAGGTACAGATGACTTCAGAGCTTCGTCTTGAGGTTGGAGGGAGGGGGACGACATTCACAGGGCTGCGAATCAGGTTTACAGCAGATCCAGAAGGTGTACAGGGAGAAGAGCCCTAAAACAAGTCCTGGCATGCGGGTTAGACTTACGTCACCTTTCCTCTTTGTTAACATTTTACCTGCCCTGTTCCTGTGTAAGGTGCATCAGCAGCGTGATCACCTGTAGTGTGCTTGCCTGAAGAGTGGAAGCAGAGCACTCCCAGATGAGACGTTTCAGTTCCTGTTCTACATCTGTAGGATGGTGGAGAGTATTAGATCATAGTCCTGTGAAAGTAACTGTGTAGGACTTGTTATTTTGCAAAAGCTTGCTCTGAGCTCTTATAGCAATTTATTCAAGGATTGTGAGCTTTTCAGATTAGCGATGTTTGAAGTTTATCCACCAAATTACACTAGGTAATGTAAAATACATGAAAAGAACGGTGTGAAAGATCTGTCTCCTGTAATTTGCTCTCCAAGAGCGGCCAGATGCACCTGCTTGTAGAAAGTTTAAAGGTAAATTTTGTGATCCCTCTTCTTTTTTTGCAAATCAGCCATTTAGGGCCTGAGCTGTGTTTGAGTCACATATTTATTCACCTTTGGAAGCGCTACCTGTCATGAATGTGTCTAATCTGCTTTTGAATACATATATATACTTCGGGCTTCCCCAAAATCTTTTTTGCAGTTTATGTTCATGCTCTATGAAAAGGTACATAGTTTTAAACCTAGTGCCTGATCTTCTAGTTGCCTGACCATGGTTGTCATTCTGTATTGGTCAGCTCATCAACTCCTGATTTCACCTGTCTCCCACCTCTCCTCCCTCCACTGTCTCTTTTCCAAGGTGAAGTCTCTTTGTTTGGAAGCCATTCCATGCCTATGACCACCTCCTCTGCCCTCACTAGTACTTGATGCTCTTCAAAACAGGCAGCTGAAGTGAAATTGTAGCAATTAAAACAGCCAGTATAAAGACAGAAGCAAGTCATGGTCCTTTGATAATCCCCATACACTAAGCACAAAAAGGTGAGTCTAATATGATGTAGTAGATGTGTGGTGGCTGTATGTACAATCATGCACCATGGAAATTCTCATTTTGATTAGTAACATTTCCAAGAAGAATGAAGAGTTATAGGTGCTAGAGTTACTGTGTGGACTACTATGTGCTCTTCACTGATTTCTCCATTCCCAATTTACTATAGAGCTGCCTAATCCTGAAAGAAAACATACTCCTCCCTCACAAAGCTTAGAAATGAAGGGTGGCTTTGCGCAGCACGTAGAGGAAATAATTAGGGGGTCTCGGTAGTTCCAGCTGTGGTAAGAGACACAGCGGGAGAAAAACAGTGTTTTCTCTGTAATCCTTAGGTGAATAACTATAAATAGTCCTCTGAAACTGTTATGCTCTGTCAGGTAAAACTAGAGATGCATGAAACATTACATTTTTAATTTATTATCAGTTCCTTTTTGCAGGGATTTCCATTTCCTTAGGTGGTTTGAATCTCTAATCTAGAGAGTAATAGCAATTTCAAAATAAAATTCAGCTGTAACCTAACAAACTTTGCCAAATTTTAGGCTGGGAAGACCAGCTTTCAGCCATGGAAATTTTAGCTTGATTTTGATCAAAACTTAATGGTGTGAGGTTTTCACTCAAAAACACATTTTTGACTCAGGCTTAGTACTTACAACATGTATAAATTTGGGCTGGGTTGTGGACTTGTTACAACATTCACAAAGTAGTCAAATTCAATCTGATTTCAACAGAAATCTTGAAAGATTTGTATCCGTCAGGGCAAATACATTCTGCTATATGCATGATTTGAAAATTGACAACTAACCTGCCACAGAGATAATTGTAGTCTGTGCCAGTTGTCAGAGTGTCAAGGTTTAGGGTTGGGCCGGCCACTAGACAAATGACAGGTGCTCTATGTTAAAGGTGCTCTCTGTTAACCCCTCTCCCTCCCCAAAGGAGGAGGAGAAAGGGAATAAGGGAGAGAGAATTTTGGATTGGAAAAGAAACCTAAGACAGTTTTTTAATGAAAATAATAAAAATAAAATGAAATATATATAAAGCCAATATCAAGCCTGCCCCACACACACACATCCCATGGCAATTACATCCAGTCACCAGTAATGCTGTGGAGCAAACAGGCACTGGGGAAGACCCAGACTGGACTCAGAAGCAAGTGAGAACAAGATTCAGGAGCTGTATTCTGGAATTGGATTCAGGAACACGTGGATTAGAATAAGAGGCAGAATAGTCAGAGTCCTTCTCAGACTCCAGACGCTAAAGAAGAGCTTGACCCTTGTGATCCCTCACCTTTATTCCAAGTATGATGTATATGGAATGGAATCCCTTGTTGGTCAGTTTGGGGTCACCTGCCCTGCCCACAGGTGCAGCCTTTTAATTTCTGCACCTCTCAAAGTGGCACACAAGATTTAGCAGTGACCTTGGTCTGCACAGGAGCAAGTACAAGCAAGAGCCTTCCTGCATTCCTGTCCTTGGTAGTAACTGTGGGCATCGAGTGTTATCACTGCTAGAAGCAGATGCTGCCTGTGAAAATATGCCATTAACTTCAGAAAATGCAGTTAGAAGAGACTTAGCTGAAAAGTAAAAATCACTGAACAGAATTAATTCTGTTCCAGCTCAAACCAGGACACATAGTTGTAGTCTGTACCTCTTGGTAGGTTTGGTATAGGTATAGGTATATACCTATATATTTGGTATAGGTAGGTATAATTTGGTGAAACAAAGGCCCTACTTTAAAAAGCATCAGACTAACAGACTGAACATACATGTAGATACACATTAAACAATGAAGTAAATTACAAACAAAACAAAACAAAAGAAAACAAAACCACAAAAGTTTGGGGTCCGTTTGGTATTTTTAAGTTAATAAATTGATTAACTATTGACATCTGATTATCCCAATTGGCTTTCCTGAGAGGAGTGTATTTAGTTATTTGCGTTTTGGAACAGAGGACATGCACATTTGTGAACTGCCTCATCTTCGTGCTGCGATGTCTGTATCAGTGGAACAGCTTAAGATACGATTTAAAGAAGTCTTTAAATTTTAAAATTTAAACTTTAAAATTTGAAGTCTTGTGCCACTAGGAAATGTGAAAGATCAGTTAATTACTAAACACTTAGAAGCTTGCAAATATGGCCAGAAGCATATCCGGAAAGGGATGAGCTTCCTTTGATAATTTAAACAGCTCATTATTACAACAATTTTCAAACCAATAAAGAAAAAAATGTGCATCTTATTTGTCATTTTCTGCAGTCATTTCATTGTCTTCAGTCTGAAATTATATGAAAAACTTTATTATCTTCATTGTTATTGTTATTAACTTCCATTATTCCAAATAGAGAAATTGCCCAGTTAACAATGAACATGTTTATGCTTAGGGCTAGAACAAAAATTTTACTTCAGCTCAGCTGGGATCCAGATTCTTTTTTATTTTTCGAAACAAAGATTATTGTTGCAGTCTCTGGATGGACAGCACTCCAAAAAGCAAAAACTCCGATAATGGTTTGTCTTACTGATGCGTATTTCCAGTTCTAATTAAGTGTGGCACTATGAGAAGATGTAATAGGTGACTAATCAGAAATATTTTGCTTATTGTCCCTGTGGATTGTCCAGGACCTCTGTCCCATGCTGACCATACAGTGCAAAGTGGGTAGCCACAATTCTACAGAACAAACTGTGCCTGGGTAAGTTTGTGTGTGAAACTTTGCCCTTCTTCCTCGCACGTGAATTAGGAAGTGCCTGGTGCAGGGGAGAGAGTTCACAGTTCAGAGTTCTGCTGTGTACATGGAAGGAGAAGCAGGCCTGGTAGCAGCAAAGCCTCAGACATTTCAACATCCCCATGATTTATTACTAGAGCAAGTGGAAACATAGCAGACCACAATATCATTTATCATTTAATTACAGATCTCACTGAAACACCTAGTGTCTGACCACACAAACACTGTGGGACCCACCTTGCACTTCTGTCTGCTATTGTAACTCTACAGGTGAAGTTAGAGGTTGGAGCTCATCAGAATTTCTGTTTGCCTTCATGGGACATCTTGGATAATCAAACGGAAGAAATGTTTGGGACTTTTTGGTTGTTTAGTTGGGGTATTTTTTAGTAAGTTATTCCCTTACAATGTACACTGAAAGCCTGTACAGGTATTCATCAGTCTCACTTGCGTTACATGGGAGGGAGAGGGGGGACAGCCCATAAGCTGTGTACAATACTTATGTTTTATTGTCATAGAATCTCTAATTATCTGTGGATCTCAAAATGTCATGAAAAGTATTGATTGATTAAGACACACAAGGCCCCTGAGAGATAAGTAAGTAGGATACCCTTTGTTCAGAGATGGAAATGGAAGTGTGGTGACTTATTCAAGGTCACACAAAGAGTCCACGGAAGAGCTGAGAAATTGGGAATTGTGACTCCTGATTAATACCCTGCTCAACCAAAAATTATCCCCTAGAATATTTTTCAAGACTGGTGGCAATTGAAAAATCCACAACATGTACTAAGGGGTAGAATGCTTTGGGTTGTAGAGGTTAAAGAACTTACTAGCTGGAAGATCTTCCAGCTGGCATTAAATTGCATAAGGTTGAAGCTGAAATTCAAGTGAAGCTGGATGTAGTTAGCTTTTGCATAGAGGAATAGTCTGGAAACTTCCTTGGACACTTATTGATATTCAGTTTTACTGTCATTATTTTCCCAGTTATTTGAAAAACTTTGATTGCCACACTGGATTTTTTTTTTCCAGTAGAGCTAAGCTGTGACTTAATGTATTTTTAAACATAGTTTCCCATCAGACTTTGTCTTCCAGTGTCCATTCAGAATTATTGCTCCTTAAACTAAAAATCAGTTTTGCCTTAATTTATGAATTACATTCTCTAATACTCTCAGGAAATCTGGATTAGGGCTCTGTCTTCAAGCTCTCCCTTACTGGGAGCAATTCAGTGGAATTTTTGACTCAATAAATGGCACAGAATTGGGAATACTTGAATACTGTGAGCTTAAGCAATTCAAATCAAGAAAACATAACATTTTTTTTTTTTAAACAAATTATCTATGAAATACAACCTATGACCATAGAGGAGATGATTCTGGTATTTATGATCACTTTCAGTAATTTCTGACACCCAGCTTTTATTGTCTTATTTTCTAGCCTGTACACCTGGGATGGTTCCACCACCTCCTCCTACTCTCCTGTTTTAAGGCAGCAGTCTTTCTTCATTAACAGGAATCTTTCTGTTTACTGGTTGGGTTTTTTCAAAGCAACAAAGTTGGTTTTAAATAGACCTGCTGTCAGGCAGTCAGATAACCTCTGTGTGTGCAAAGAAGCAAAGTCAACAACAGTAAATACAGACATCATACAATGAGGAAAGGGAGTGTAAGTCTCTGGTGAACACTCATGCAAAGCATTCAGCCTGATGAAATGGTTATGATGTTGTTTGCACATAAAATTTTACTCTTCTGCATAAGGTTCAGAGTCTGGGAAGTCTCTGATTTGAGGTGGGATGGAATCTGCCTGAGGTTTCTTCTGGGACACATGCAAACTGGAGTTCACTTCTTTGTGAGATGAGTGTTGCATTTGGACCGTGGTTTCAAAATGCTGTTAAAAATAGAGAGAGATGATGGCGATTTAACAGTATTCTCTCTTTAGCTGAGATACAAAGGTTTAAAAGACATGCCCAACTTTTATTTTGAGGTGACTAGATTTTGGACTACAAGCTCACACTTTAATGTCACGTGCAATTGGTTTATAAATGTCAAGACCAGGAAACAAGGCCCTTTATCATACGTCTCCCTCTGAGTCACTAATTCTGCACAAGTCAAAGTCTCTCTGCCTCAGTTTCTCTGTGTGGCACATGAAGCGAATGGTAGCTCCCATTGCTTGCCATTGCAGTGGTTTCTCAAAGTGGATATCTCTGTGAGAGCGGTCTGTATGTGCAGAGTATTATTTATTCATAGAGGGCTGAGGTTTTATAAATGCAGCAACAGCAGCCCTTTTGAACATCAGAAAACTTAAAACCCGTCAACTTTATTATAGCTGTCTGTAACATTTTTAATGTTCTAAACTTCGTAGATATTGCAAGGTGAAAGAAGTGAAATGGATTTAACACCAAACATTTAGCATCCTCTGTTATTCCTGTTGCAGATGCAACCCTCTTTTCTTTACCTTACACAAAACAGCCTTATTTCCAGTTCCATCACTGCTCTGTTAAGTAATTTGCGAAAAGCTAACAAAGTCTGGCTACATCCTCATAGCGACTGTTTAAACCCATTACTTTCTCTTTTAATCAAATCGCTGTTGTGTCAAAATATACAATTCTCGCCATGAATCTCACTGGCTTGTTACAGTTCACCGGCTGACCTTGAAAATGTTTGCTCTCCTAAGCGTCTTCTCTTCGGCCTCCAGCTAAATTGCTCAAGACCAGGCCTGATCATTTTTCTATACACAGAGACTTCTCATTAACATAAACAGAGCAGCAAGCTTAACTGCAACAAACAAAAGTCAGCGGTGGAAAGACAAAATTCAAGTGAACCCTTGGATGCAGAATGCAGTCTGTGTTATTTAGGGTCCTGTGCATGGTAAGCAATTTGTTTTACTTTCATGTCTTGAATTTTCCATGGGAATAAGCCCCTCACCTAAAAAAATTATGTACCATCTCTAGAGCTGCTATGCTCTTTTTTTATTTCTTTCTTAGCTATCTTTCCTTTAGAAAATATCTTAGGCTGTTGAAGGGCCAAGAAGGGACAGTGTAATACTGTGAAAAAAGCACTCACTCATTAGCATCAAAGATTTGTGCAGATCTTAAATGAGGAGTTAAGTGCCAGGGGCTATTTTCATTGTTTAATGTATTAAAGTAAATAAAAATGTATCTAAGATGTGGACACACAATTAGTTTTGAGTTATTTATCTGGAGTTTGTATGGTTTAGAAAAACTCCATCTTCTTGGCTGATCCTGTCCTAATGCATTTAACTTCAGCCATCAGCTATGATTAAACACCTGCTGTTGTGGGGAAACAAAGCACACTAATCCAATATGTATTTCTGACATCTTAAATATCACCCAGTCCCCTGACATCAGGCACAGCTTTTCAGCGGGATGGAATTCCAGAGCATATTTTTCTAATTTATGGATGGACAATAAATCAAAATTAAGCCTTGGGCAATGAAATATACATCAGTGCAGAATGAACTGACTGCAAACTAGGGCACAGAACAGCAGCAGGGAGAGGGGTGCATTAATGGAGTCCTGGAGCTGCAAACACTGATGTGAAAATTAAGGAAGTTCCTTTCATATTTTGTCACAGAGAATAAAAATAAAAGACAGCAGAAACCAAACATAAGTTTTACAATCTCCTGAACACCCTGCTCTGGGGCAGAATTATCCTTCTAGTCCCAGTGCCACCATTTTATATCATGTCTGCAAAAGGAGTTATTTAGTGACATTGCCTCTATTTGAACCCATTCAGATGCTGAGAGCTTCAAAGTTTAACTGGAATGATAATTTTACATGTTTGCATTCTGCACTGGGGCTACTGCGCAAGGAGTACTCATCATCAGTACTACCCCTGAGGTACCAAAGGGCTCATTTTTTCAGAAGGTGAAATCTTGGCCCCTACTGCAAACAGTTAGGGGTTTTCACTCAAATGTAACAATGGCTTTATTCCCTTAACTTGATAAATAGCATACCTTCCTCTTGACTGGAGAGTAAGGTGTTGTACTTTCTCTTTAATTTCGCACCTCTTGGGAGGCAAAAAAAAAAACAAACCACAGTATTAGGCATCAGGAATGGAAAGTCTGAAAGACTCCAAATTGATTTTGTAAACCTAAAATATTAGCCTTAGAGAGTCATAAAATCTGTGTCTTTTCTAGGTTCAACCCAAGTCCGAATTACCTTAAAAGTTGCATATGAACCTTTATTCTGTTGCAGTATTTAATTATTCAATGTCAGCAGCCAAGTAGTTTAGTTTCCATTATATCAACTTCTCCCAGAGTTTAACCCACAGCCACCTATACCCTAGAAAGGTTTCTCATGTGACCCACAAAGTAACCTTCCTTGTTCTAGCATCTTTTGAGCATGTTACATAGTAACATGTTCCTTATGTGGTCCCCCACCTATTGTCCAGCCCATTAAGGGGCTCTCGGTGAATGTGGCACTGGGAACACCTATGGTATCATTTCTGAGCATGTGAGGGATCCCACTAGGTTCAGAGAAACCAATTTTATTTATAGGCTAAGCAGGACCTGTGGGTAGTTGCATATGTTGTCCCTGGTCACACCTGGTCACTTAAGAATATAGCAAGTGGGATTTGCAAGACACTAACATCAGAGCTGGGCTGAAATAAGTACTGAATACTTGTGGATCAGGTATGTTTCTGAGGCGTAATTAATTTGCCTTCGTAACATTTATCCTTTGTCTGTGAGGACCTTGACCTGAAGGGAGGCTAGCATGCAGCACAGTGGTGGTTATTGGTTTTGCTCTCCTGTGAACAAGCTGGAAGATGAGGAAAGTCTCTTACTCTCCTGTATTGCACTATGCCAAAGAACTGTCCTAATACAGAAATTAACCTGATTATACCTGCTTTGTCTTTAGTAATGTAAAGCTACAACTAAAGTAGCAGTTTCAAAAATTTTTGTCCAAATTGAAATAGTCACATAAATAGCTGTACACATTTTACTTTATTTTATTTTATTTTATTTTAGATACTTTTTTTTTTGCTTTATTCCTTCACTGGCATTTTTTATGTATCTATTTATGCATCCTACTGAATGCATTTATGATTAATCAGTGTATAGTCTTTGAGTTCTATAAAGTACTTAGGAATCACTTAAGGGCAAAAAAAAAAGGCGAGACAAAGCAATAAACCACAAACTATCCTTTAAAAATAGCAAACTGATCCCATTTCCTTCCCAGTAGTATCCAGCCGATGCTACAATATAACTACTTAAACACTGTTGTACTCTGATGCTTTGGTTTCATCTTTTGTATTGAGCATCACCACGTGATGACTCAGCAGTCTTGGAGATATTGCACATCTCTCCTGCTTCTGATAAATCATTCTCTGGAACTTTCTCCAAGAGAGAAAAAAAAAAACTCATATGTCAAATAGTTGCATAATACATAGTAACAACATAGAAAAACAAACCAAAGATAACTTTTTGCATCGACACAGGCCCTTTGTCATTGCTTTTCTGAATGGAGAGGAGGGGACACAAAGGTTGAATCCTTTTCAGAAAGGAGATAAGTCTTATGGTTGCCAGGAAATATTTCCAGAATTTTCTTCTAAGAGTCTGATGCCACACAAATGAAAGGAAAATCATCAATGAGAATCAAAGCTGCTTCCAACTATTGTTTGTGCCTTTCCTCTTCACCTTTTTGTTATTGATTAGACCTGGAGGTGAAAAAAAAAAAAAGTGGATGTGCAGCGAGATTTCGGCAGCACACCACAACATTATTGATTTAACAGTGGAGAGGGTATACAACCTGACTACCTCTTCTTCCACATAAAACACTTATATTAGCTTCAGCAATGCATAATTCTTAGCTCAGGATAGAACATCTATATCTAGCCCTTGGATTCAGCTCTCACCTTCCCCTACCTGTGGAGGATCCAGCCCCACCACATCTGCCCAGCTTTACACATCTCACTTTTTATCATAAAGTGACAATTCCACCTGCTACAGGTGTCAGCTTGGAAGGAAAAAAAAGAAACTGCTGGCTGAAACACTGGTTTCTTCAGGACAGTCACACCTAGAACATGGTCAGACTTCCCTTTCTGACGTGTACTGACTAAGTTTGGCAGGATAAAGGCATGCTATTACATAGTCGTTGTGTTACTCCTTCTGAAGCCCTCAGAGACAAAACCTATGCCTGTGGAGGTGAAGCAGAACTCAGCAGGTCGTTCCCCAGGTTCTTGGAGTTGCTTTGCTCTGATTTAAAGGCTAATGCCTACAAAATTAGATGTTGAATAACCTTCTGGTGTTTTTTTGAATGGTATGTGGTTGAGCAGGAAAATGGATGGAAAATTGGATTAGATTGCTCCTGCCTATTTCTCATTCTCCTACTGACCTGATCTTGGGATAAGTTAACTGCCTTTTCTAATTTATGGTTCCCCAGCCATCTTCCCCAGGTGAGATACTGCAAACCCTTCTTAAAAAGAACAACAAGTAACATTTAATTTCTCAGTCTGTATGAACATAGTTTCTGACAAAACTGCAAGAACATTCTTAGGACACTTAAAATTAAGTGGAAAGATTAATGAAGTGAACGTACATTAAATGTTAAACAAGAACTGTGATGCAGTCTTTTTTTATTTTATCATTCAAAGAAGTTGATCATCTCAGGAAAAAATGGCCAGTGTCCATAAGCTATTGCCTGTAACAGGAACCCTGTGGTAGCTGGGCTACATGCTGATCTTGGTGAAACTGGTGAAAATCTGCATAATCTGCATTGATTTAAATCATATTGTTATTATAGGGAAAAAAACAAAACAAAACAAAACAAAAGCAACCAACCAACCAACCAACCAAAAAACAAAACAAAACAAAACAAAACAAAACGAAAAACCCCAGCCCAAACAAAAAAACCCCCAAAGGCAGTGATCTATTGCAGTTATATTTTAACAACTGTATTTAAAAGTGTTAGTGTGCTATAGAGAAATATGGACTAGGAATGGATGCTGCAAAAGTGCTTTCCTGCACTGATGGCCAACTTGTGCCATCTCTTTTTGTGGCCAGAGAAGAGTAGTCAAAACAGCAAAAGGTATAACGGAGTGGTTGGACACCAGGAAAGGAGTTTGACAAGGCTGTCACATCTGTTCAATATTTATAGTGAAATAATAATGTGTATTGCTGTTGATAGTTGCCATAGTGGTATTAACATTGGCAGAAGGAGATGTTGTAATCGCAAGTATGCTGATGACATCCTTATTGCTGAGTCTGTGGTTTCTAGCACTAGCAATGCAAGTGGCTGAAGCTAGTGCAGGCTCAGACACTGTGGATGACAGTTGACAGCAGCATTACTGAATGGAAATGAACAGGTCAAGCAAGTAAAGAGTTCTGTTCTGTAAACCTGACAGGAAAATGGAGTTTGCTGTATTTTTCCTTCAAGTTTAAAAAAAAAAAAAAAAATCTATGACCTATTAAGTATGTAAATTAATCTGTTTTATGTGAATAAACAAAATCCTTTCACATCTGCTCGTTGGCATGAAACTTAGCATTGTTAAGCAGGATGGTGCAAAATACAGGCTCTACTAACATGAGATGATCTTCAGCAGAGCCTCAGTCTTCTGCAGGGTTTCTAGATACTGGTGAAGCCAGGCTTTGTTTGCAAGTTTTCTCTCCCTTACGAGTATCAAATAAAAATAAGCAGAGACTCAAGGCCCAGGCTTTAACCAAAAAAGATGAAGACCAACATGCACAAATGCAGCCACTGTCAAACCAAGATAAGTTCATGACAACAATCTCAGCCTGAGGTAAGAGTGACAACTGATTGAAGGGAGGTAGGGTCTGCTTCCTGAGTCTGTTTCCTTCAGAATTAGGTGTTCTGTATGTCTGGATTTTCTGACAGGTAAATTGTGAGAGTAGAGTCTGAGATGCACCAGGGCAAATAGCACCTTGCATGCATATATAAAAAAATCCAGTGCAGTATGTTGAAAATAGATTTATTGAGGAGTTTTTGTGGTTGAAAATTATTACTGAAGTGTTATATTTCAATACCTGTTTCTTCATATTTCTGGACAAAACACATAGAAATGCGAGTCCATGCATTTACTCATATTGTAGAATGCAGAAGGCTTGTTAGTGGTTCATGCCGCTTTGTACAATGTGTTATACAGCTGGAAAATGCCATTTTATAATCATAGCAATTGTATGACAAAATGTATCTTTGAATATGTATCTGTTAATATGCAGAAAAGAAACAAAGAAAGGAGAGAATAATTAAAAGAATATTTAGCAGACCTGACTTATTCTGCATTTTTATGAAGGGGAAGTTTAAAGCTGTTTAAAGCTAGGTTTCCTTTGCAGTGCTCCAGCTAGTTTGGAGTTTGTTGGGACATTATTAAAAATTTTATGCTTGTCTTGTGTTCATGAGTGACTTCTTTCACCATTATAATAAGAATTGTTTATAATTATTTTCTTCCTTTTTCCCATATTGGAAATGAGGCTTTTATTGGCCAAAACTATTGTGCTTATGATCTCCTGACAATGCAATTTTAAAAAACATGGCACAAGAACCAGAGTTGAATTAAGTAGACGAGCATCTTTTCTTTGATATTACTTAATAATATGTTATCTGCTCTTAAGAAGATGCCTATGTGGTTGTTATAGCATGACTAATTACACTGGTATAGTCATCAATGTATCAACACTCGTTTACTCTTGCTTATTTCAGGAAACAGCTGCACTGAAGACCCCACTGCAAAGTTTTTTGTGTTGGCTGGTTAGTTCCTAGTTTAGCCTGAAATCTGTGGTGGCTTATGTTTTGTGTTATTTTTACTCAAATTAATGAGACTAGAGCCTGGCTGCACAAATTTCGTACAGTCATACTGTTGATTCTATAATAAATGTGAAGGCAGAAGCAGATATACCTACAGATTACATGTTAGATTATTCTTATTAATTTAATATCATTTTGGTTATGAATTTATCCCAAATGAATTCCATATGACTTTATATGCAACTTATATACAGTTGGGAGTGACAACTCCATTCTTTATTTTGAAGGAAAATTATCTAAATGATCTAAAAAGGTGGGGGGAGGGGGGATGTTATCTCTAAAGAGTCTTATAATTTGGTAGATTCGCTTCTCTTACAGGTGTGTAATTGCCTTCACAAGTGTGGAGTTTGTGCCTGAGGACTATAATTCCAGTGTAGCTGGGAGTGCTCCCGTGTCTGCACAGCCCACTTTGCAGCTTCTATATTGGCTCCTGACTTTCTGTGAATTACAGCCTGCCACATAAGGGAAATTAAAACCTGTGCCTGTTTCCCTTGAAATACCAGACTATAAACTATGGAGATTCAACAGATACTTCATGAGCAACTGAATGTCTTTTGAAACGTGGCACAAACATCCAAGAGATGAGACACGCAGCAGTTGGAAACTCAGCAGCCATCCCAAGGTCAATCATAAAGAGGAATGCTTTGAAATTATGTTTGTGTGAGTTATGATAATGAAAAAATGAAAGGAAAGAGTAAATACTTTGTACTCACATAAATTTAACCCACATTTCTAGGTTTATAGTTTATTTTCATTTAAAATTCTTAAATTTATTTCTTCCCTTTTTGTTTTATATTTTATTGAGCTGTATTGGCACAACTGCTGGGACGGCGAACTGCAACATTAGAAGTGGGGACAAGCAGCCAGCAGCAGGAGGAGGTGTCATTTCTTAATCTGCCTTCATTGCTAAAGCAAGAGTGCTGTGGCAGAGAAGAAATCAACAGCCTTTTTAGGATATGAAGTGATTACAATTGCACGTGTTGACACAGCCACAAGCAATCATCTGAACTAGTACCAGGATAGGACAGTACTTGCCCAAAATCTATGCCAGCCATATGAGTTCTGAACAGACCAAAAGGCTTACTCCTGCCTCAGACAATCCTCCTAGCTATACATCTAGTATAACCTTTACTTTTGCAGAGTGATATGCAATGGAGTGATGTTTGTGAGCTCAGCCTCGAAGCTAGGCATCCTTCTGAAAGCCCCACTGGAAATTTCTTTCTCCTGGAACTGTCACTTTCAAAGAAAAAGATACATTATGTGGAAGACAGTGGTAGTGTAGCTGCTGGCTTTGACTGTAAAAGAGATCAGGATAGCCAAAGAGTTTGTGGATGAAAATATGAAATCCACTTCTTTGATCATTCTGCCAAGAAGCGTACTGCATGCAAAGTCATAAATAAATTTTTAAAGTCCCTACAATATGGAGGAAACACAGAGAAAGACATAATGAGTTTTTCCTGCTTTGCAAGGTGTATAAATACCAAAGGGATGGCCATGAATTTAGACAGTGTGTGACTTTCATTATAATCTCTTTCATTTCAAAATACAGCTCTTCATTAAGAAATATTAATTCACCATACAAATTTTTTAAAAATTTTCCTTTTTCTAGAGAACATTGGGAATCATCTTTTAAACTCCTCCTGAAATAACCAAAGTAGGCTCCATATTTTGTATAGTTTTACTGTATGTTTCTGATTTAGGTTATTTGTGATTTAGACAGATGTTTTAGATTAGATTTAGATAGATATGCAAGTCAAATCTACCTCAAATACATGGCAAAATGTAGGAGATCAAGTCTAATACTACCTGAAGCACTATAAATGCTGCAGTCTTACTACTAGTAAATTACGTAGAAATCTAGCTCTTATTTAACAGAGAGCATGTTTTTGTTTGGTATCCTAGTTCTGTGGAAGTACTCATATAAATGCAGTGAAATCAGAAAAAGTGTATTTGGAAACATCAAGGGAAGTAATTCTACATGTAAGGAGTAATGAATTTGTAAAATTAAATGGAGTTGAACTAAGAAGCAAGAAGTGGGTCACTTTGGAGGTTTTCTCTTGCAAATATCCTTTCTAGATAAGAAAATAAAGAATACTCAAGATTTGTAGTAATTTGTTAGATTTAGCAACGCATTGAAGATTTATTATATTTTCAGTAAAGTAAGACAAAATGATCCTCTGTAGTATGGTCTGGAATAGAGAAAATGATAAGGAAATAATTGATTCTTCATAAGTAGACAAATGAGTGTGTTCATATTTTGTGTGTTCATTACTTACAACATTTACACATTTATGAATAAGTATGGCAGATCTGTTCACGCACATTGATTAGCTGCATGTTCACTCAGTAACTCTTTCTGTCATACTTACCTGTGCGGTACTTTTGTCTGTCACACAAATAACCACATAAATGTTAATAATCTCTCCCCTGGGGAGAGAGTTTAGGATTTGCAATAGGCACCAGGCAGATAGCAGCATAAGCAGGTATCCTTTGCATGTATGCAGAAGAAAGATGGCATGGAGAGCAGTATCCTCTACACTGCCTCACTTTTGTTCTTTCAACATGAGCTGTTGCTGGTTCTCATGCTGTAACTCCCATGAGTAAATCTCTCTCATGTGAGGATTTCCTGAAGTTTTAAGTCTATTTACTACGTTATTGGATTTTCATGTGGCTCAGTTATAAGTCTCTAACTAAACTAAACTCTGACATGAGCTTTTGTTTTTTGACTTCTCCACCCCGCTACCTCTTGCGCTGGAAAGTTAGTGAATGGCAGTATTTGTCAGGGTTGCTCAACACTCAACAAGTGAAGAGAACAGAGCTAAGGCTGACACCAGCATAGGCAGCATCCTTGCCGACAGGCACCATCCTACCATCCTCAAGTAGGGAACTTTTCAGCAGTCTTGGACAAGGTCAGCTCTGGGGTCCTGCTGGGAGCAGGTGGAGACAGGGCCAGACAACGTGAGGTTCCAGAGGAAGCTGATTAGGATAAATAAAGCCTTCTGGGGCATTCAAGGCCCTGATTGTATTTGTCACCTAGGCACGTGCGTTAAAATAAGA
>NW_008612199.1:10432-25290 GCF_000691845.1 Merops nubicus | reverse complement strand
GTTGTGGAGCCTGCTGAAAAAAAAAAGCTCACGTTCCAGCAGACAGGGTTTGGGGTTTCTTGGTGGAAACAGAAAGTTAGTGTTGTGAAGAATTATATATGGATAGGTATCTGTAGTCTGATAGGCTGTATTACTGAAAATATAGTGAAGTTTTGGTACGAATCAAACCTCTGAATAACAGCAGAAGTATTTGCATGCAAACTCATGGTATCTAAATAGATACTGTTTCCTTCCCAGTATCTGTCCTTACCACGCACTGAACTAAGCTAATAGTAAACCTCCCAGTGCCTTGAGCATTAGAAGAGTGAGATTAAACGGGACTGCTGCACTTTGCATATCCTATCTAAAGACATTTACATTGGAAGGATCTGTAGAATTATATTTTTGTATTAGAAATTTGATTTAGTGCTGCTATCATTTTTCCTGAACAGAACAATTTTATTCTTTCACAATAAAAGTCATCAGTTTAAGTTCATCTAAAAAAACAGACATTAGCATATTCATAACCAGGGTGATTTAACTATATCTTAGTGCACTGTAGTAAATTACTTTCACATCTCAGGGATTTTACTCTCCTACTTAGCAACATGCGCTTTCCTCAGCAATGGCTATAGTTGGCCTGAAAAACTTTTTCTTCAAACCTTTCTTTAAAAAAAGCATTATTAATATTTATGCTCTTATGGTGCCTTTTAGCAGAAGTCCTGAAAATAATCAGTACCCTTGTGTTCTGCAAAAAGGAAGAACATGAAACAGTCTCCATACCAGAGAACATGAAATATAGCAAAGGCAGACATTGAGTAATTACACTACATAATATAATGGGTTTGTAAGATGCAGTGTTTTGAAATATTCTTATTGTAAGCTAAGGTCCTTTCCCCTGCAGGGAGTTCCTGACTTGCTGTAATCTGTTTTATGATTGTACTCCACCACCCTTTCTTCTCTGGAGTACATATTGTCTCTTACAGAGAACTGGACTGGGCCAGTGACTTGAAGGTCCATTTCCAGGAAGCATTTCAGCTGAATTTTCAAAATATCTAATTCATTTTAATGGAAGCTGCATGTTTCAATACCCTGGACTACTCTGATAATCTCAGCTGCACAAGTGGTGCTGATGATACAATTTTCTGCTGAATCAGAACATAATGGAAATCCATGCTTGTTGTTAGTGGAAGCCCCGTCTGCAGAAGAGCATGAAGCCAAGTCCTGCTCGCTCACATTCATCACTTCCATGGGCAGAAAGAGAGGGAAGCATTATCTGTGAGAATATTGGGTTAATGTGTATGAGTGTCTTAAAAAAAGGTAACATGAACATTTACCTCTTGTCTACAACTTCGTCTGGGCAATGGTGGTCACTTCTAGTTGTGAATGGCTAAGAAGCATCACAGAGGGTTGTCTTTCCAAAGGAAAGAAACACTAAGCTGTAAAACAGCTGTTGCACAAAAGCCGGGAACGAGGTGATCCCCAAAAAGCATTTTGTTTTCTTTCTGGGATAAAAGGTGTTATTATAAGTGTAAGATATTATTAAAATTACTTCCATTATATGTCAATGCTGCTATATTACTGGAAATCAATATCCACATACTTCACTAAATTCTGTTGGTGTGTGACAATGTATTAAGGGTAAATAAAGAAATGTCCCTTCAGACTGTGAGAAGCACAACCTTTAACCTAATGGACAATACTGCAGATTTGCTCTTCTCCTTGTCTCTACAATGTGCAAGGAACTGTGAGATTAAAAAAGTCTGTCCCCTCTTAAGAACTAACACATGCTAGAGGGAATGTCTTTTCAAATCACTTTCACTGAAAAGAAGAAAAAAAAAAGCTGTTTAAATATTGCGTTGATAACATTTAAAATGATATTTCATCATTCCTCTCCCAGAGAATGATAGCAATACTATAGCAAGTGACAGAAATAACCTTTTAATAAAAGTGAATTTTTATAGTAGGACTGGATGGCTCGGGATATTAGTAATGGAACATAGAACCTCTCCCTTCTAGCTCATCCGTTCATGTCGGTCCTTGCCTGGTAAAGACCCAAAATTATTATCATCAGATGGCTGCTTGGGGGCCCAGAGGAAACGAGTTGGTGGTCTTGGTCCAGTCACTGGCACTAATTGCCATCCTTGCTGACAGTCTTGTTAGACAGGCATGGAAGCAGCCTTGCCTTAATGAACTATTATATAGTTTTTCTATTATACCCCAACATTCAAGCACCTGAATGCTTTACAGATATTAGTCATATTGTCCTCACAACACCGCTAGTCAGCAGGGACTTATTTACCCCTGTCTGCAGATGGAGGAGCAGAGGTACAGAGCAGCTGTACTTAGTCATGCAGGGAGTTGGAGACAAAGGTGAGCACTAGATCCTGTTCTCCCAGTTCAACCCGAACTGCAATGCCAACTCCCCAGCTTGACTGAGCAATAGCAAGAGTTCCACCAAACGAGAGCCAGTGGGTAACGGAGAATGCCCATATAATGTTTGCTCAATAAATAGTTCTAAGCCTTGGTATTAATACACAGGGAAGGTGCTGCTGCAGAGAAAACTTGCAGGGGCTGGTGTTATAACAGGAGCTGTATTTTGAATAACATGGAGAACAAACTTGCCCACTTCTAAGAACAATAGACACACAGCCTGTACTTTTGTGAATCAGATGGTTTGTGACTGATGAGGCTTTTTTCCCAGTTTGGCATAATAAGCGATTTACTTCCTCACTGATACGGTTATTGTCACAGCTTTTGCACTAGTGTTTGATAGCATTGATTAGTTTGTGCTATGCTAATTTTTAGCACAAGGAGGGAATTGATTTACTTCAAGCTTAGTATATTTTAGCACTGAAGTGGAAATAATTCCATTGAAAATATGGAAAATGAGCAGTCACCTTAACAATTGAATAAATGACTTGACATTTGTGAGGCTAAAGTATTCGATAGATAAGAAGATTTTCATATTAAAAATAAATCATTGACCTAGCTATTATTTAGCCAGGCTCAAAATCATGAATAAAGGGTCTCCCACAGAAAGAGAGAGAAGAATATTGATTGTGCCTCCATATGAAAAAAAAAAAATTAAATGGGTGGCATTTCCTAGTTCCTTATGGGAAAAAGTTAGTGCATTTAGGTTATGGTCAGAATAACTCAATAATTTCTAAAGTAGTTCTTCTATCAAGAGATCATAGATGATGTGATTTCCTGTGTCTTCGGCAGATACTGGGTAAAAATTATGTAATATGGATTCCATGTTATGAATTATTCACAATTCAGAAATGTGCTTCGTATTCAAATATGTTAAAAGGAAGCAAAGCATATTCTGCATTAAAGAAATTGCATGAGGCAGGAGGGAAATAACAAAGGAGTGGAAGTTGTCTGAGGAAAGAAAAAAAGGTTACAGCAATAAAACTCTGCTAGCAAAGGCTGCAGTTATATCTGGAGGAACCAAACATATTGTGAAACAAATATTACATTACCATTCTCATAAAATTGAGCACACAAAATATTCTAGAGAATTCTGAAGAAGATTGCCTGCCCGGTAGGAGTTTGTTTCACTTTTTATGATTGCTTTGCTACTTAATACTTTTGTCCTCATGGACCTACCTCATTACAGGGCTATGGGAACAAGTGAGATTGTTGTCTGGCTCAAATTTATGCATCCACAGTATCACATAAGAAAATGAAACAGGGATGAGGCCCATGAGGCTAATCTATCTCAATCCACTGTACTAGGTCATATACTCTGAAACAGAGATCATGTCTTCTCATATATGACATGGGTTATTATATGCATGATCCTAACTTTCTGAGTATGCAGAATAAGGCCCTGATTTGAAGCTATAGGTAGCATTTATAATTGAATCCAAGATCAATGGTAACTTTAATATAAGCAGATAGAATGTTTTTGATGTATTTTTTACCCTGAAGGATTAGGACCCAAGTTTTTCAAACTGAGTACACAAAATTACTTAATTTCTTGCTTTCAACCTCTGTGGCATGCTCCCCATCTATAACATGAAAATCAGCTCTTCCTCACCTCACAGGGGTTCTGTGAAGTTAAGTTCATCTGAGCTTGTAAATCCAGAAGAAGATACTGTAGGAGCATTGTATAAGAACTCAGAAAGAAATTAATAATGTATTCCGCACTGGGTTTGAATATTTTACAGTAAATAATGTAAGAAGACACAAACTGAATGATAAGAACAATAGAAATAATGAACAGCCGTGTACTCAGTACATTGAATGAGACATGGTTCCTGTAGAAATAAATATGTTATCTTGTAATTAATATCTATCATATTGCATTACTGTAAAGGACATAGATTGAATTTAGAGAGGAACCCTTTGTTGTAGTGTTTTCAGTCATGATCGTATGGCCTGAACATGCTTTTGGTGTTAGGGGTTTTGAACTGGGGAGTTCTAATATATACTTTTCTTTTTTTTTACATGTCATAATTATGGGAACAAGAATGTAGAACAGCTGCTTATATGAGCCCAACAGTTTCCTGTCTAGTCAGAATTAGGTATGCTGCACCTTTAAGGTTTTTTTCCAGTCTTTTTTGGGGGTTAACAGCAGCAGTTAAAACCAAAGATGTCTGCTGGGGTTCCATTTTTGCTACAAGAGAGCCACACCTGCACAGCACTGCACAAGCCCAGGCTCTCCCAGTGCTGTGGCACCTGAGGTCCCTGTGCACCTCCCTTTCCTAAAGCCTTGTCACTGGCAGGGCAAAAATGCAGCTGTCCCAGATATGAGTTCTCCAAAGAAAGTACGGTAGCTGTGATTTCATCTGTGAGCTCAGGATCCTGTGGAGTTTTATCCATCACAGTCATAAGACTCATTGACCTGTCTGAGTGCAATTATTGGAAGTAGCCTCTAGCTGATGCAGCAGCAGTCAAAAGCTAAATCAGGAGAGAGGTCTGTGCTTCTCAGAGGTCTGAAAAGTCATCTGCTTGGGCAGTGCTGAGGTCCCATTCTAGCCAGCTGACAGTTTGTAGTCTTGAGGAAGGGAAGGAGAAAACGGCACTTCTCGCACTGGGCACTGGATTACCTCTGCTCAGTTAGCCAGTTGAATCTCCTGTGCTGCTGTTGTAGTTAGCAAAAAGAGGAGCAGAAGCCTGTGTTGATCTATATGAACATGTCCCTGAACTAGGATTTAAATAATTATCCAGTAGGATTTTCTTCAAATGGTCTTGTTTTAGCACGGTGTTGAAAACCAGATCATGGTGTCTTTTCAGTTTTGGAGCTGAACGTTTCTTTAACTGAAGATTAATCCTTGAACCTCATTGCAGCTGCCTGATAGTGCCCTCTGAAAGGGGAAAAAAAAAATAAAATCTTATACAGCAGTCTAACTGGATTGTCTGAAGCTGCAAGTTGTTTCCAGAACAGGTGTATAACACATATTGCAAGTTTCAGGGCAAAACTTTCTGGAGCAGAAGAAAATGATAACCCAGTTGTGGGATTTGTCTAATATTGTCTACACATGGTTCTTGCTGGTTTTCTCTGTTTCCTGTTCTACCATCTCTTACATTCTTCCCTTTAAGGTTCATTTGCTAATATAAGAGGTAGAGCAAATTCTTCACAAGAAATGCAGGAATATTTTTATTTGATATGTAGAATGGTCTGATTTTCAGAAAGTGCTGAACATCTGCTCTTTTAAGTTTGGGCTCCTTCCAAATGTTAAGTATCCAGAATTACTAGTTACATTGAAAAATTGTACTTAAAATACAAGTATCATTAAGGCTATCGCAGATGAGTAATCCAACTGCAATTTTTTAAACATTGGACATAAACTAATGCAAATGTAGTAAAATGTCTTCAAAATGTAGATAAATCATTTTGTAATATGCTGTGTGTCTGCTCTCACATATGTAAGGGTGTGTTGTTTATCCTGTCAAGTTAGCTAACATTCATATTAAAGGGTGTCCTGTTGCTTCTTTTGCATGATAAATTCCTAAAAATATAAGAAGGTATGAGTCAATGTAATCTTGCCCTTAGAAAATGGACAGCAACATCACTACATATAGGAAGAAGTAGCTGAAAATAAGATGTGGAACATTGTGGTACCTGGCATAAAGGAGAAGATAAAGAGCATATAACACAACCAGCCCCCAACAGGGCCAAATTTTGTCAATGAAGTGATGCACCACTTAGTATCAGCCTAGTAAGGGCTATAAGGAGAAAGATAAAGTGTAAAAATATTTTTACAGTCATTACTATTTTCTAGAGTGTTACATGGAAGAGAAGGTGCAAAACGTATTTTGGGTCAAAGGAACTGGATACTAAAATTGAATCAAGTATCAGTTCATGCCTCCAGCATGGCATAGAGAGTACTTGAATACTGTGCTCAGTTTCAGACACTTGTCCAAAGGATATGTAGTAAAGTAACAAGCACAATATAGGACAACAAAAATCATGCACATTTCTTAATTATTTGAAAGATGACTTCTGGCTAGAAAGGAATAACTTAAAGTACATTGAGTTCTAGGGGGATTAGTTATTTTAGAACTGTTTCTGTTAGACTTGAGCTGAAGAAGAAGGAATACCAGTCTAAATAAAATGGAAACCTTTCAAGGACCTGGTGTTGCACAGAGAGTAAATTGTATGCAAAGAATAATACAACTGTAACTCAAATAACCTCAGTGTGCTGTAGTTCAGCTATAGGACTGTAGAACAAATGTAACAATATCCAGAGAGGTAATAGAAAGTTGTTACATTGACTTTTGACTTTTCTGTAGGCCATTTGTTGTATTGTTTATGATCTCTTTACTTTTTCAGAAATTGTATGTTAAATAAAGTGATCTTCCTTAAAGGGAGTACAATCAGCTTTAGGTGAGAGGAAAGGGGCTGTATGGAGTCAGTGCTAATCCAGAGAAGAGAATACTTTGATAGCAGGTGATTATTCACCTTTTGCTCTCTGAGTAGTCCAATCATTAAAAAAAAAAGTTTTCACATTTTAGTTTCACTGGCTACAGACCTAATACCCCTCTCTTGGGTCACATAATGAGAATTAGAGGCATATTTCTTACTGCAGTGTTGAGAGACCATTTTCTGGCAGCTAATTAATGCTCCATCCTTACCTAAACTCAAAGGAATTTCAGTCTTCTTATTACTTAAAGATTTTTTTTTTTTAATGAGGGAAGCCTTTTTCAGGCAGAAGTTATATCCTTGATATTTTTGATATTATTGTTAGCAGTATTACAGGTTTCTTTAGAAACCAAAGAAGTTTATATTTTATGTAAAATGTGTTTACATTTCTGAATCTCTGGTCCTTCTAATGCTTTAAATCAAGATACACAGCAAAACTTTTTTGTGTGTTATTTGGAAAATCACTTCTGTTTCAGAAGTAGCATGCCAGTTGATGTAAAAAGGAAAAAAAAAAAGAAGGAAAAAAGGAAAAGTCTGCATAGCAATGGAAAGAGTCTGAATCCGTTGAGTTTGAGAATAGGGTAGAGCTGGATAAGACTGTGTGCAACCCTTCATATAAAATCCAAATGACATCAGCAGAACCTAGAAGGAAGATATTCTCTAGCTTTGGTTGAGTTATCATAGAATCATAGAATCCTTTAGGTTGGAAGAGACCTTTAAGTCCAACCATTAAGCCATTAGGGCTCTGAAGTCCTCTGCTAAAACAGATCAGAATCTGTCAGGGTTGGAAGGGACCACAAGGATCATCCAGTTCCAACCCCTCTGCCATGAGCAGGGACACCTCCCACTAGATCAGGCTGCCCAGAGCCTCATCCAGCCTGGCCTTAAAGACCCCCAGGGATGGGGCCTCAACCACCTCCCTGGGCAACCCATTCCAGGGTCTCACCACTCTCATGGGGAAGAACTTCTTCCTCACATCCAGCCTGAATCTGCCCACTTCCAGCTTTGCCCCATTCCCCCTAGTCCTGTTGTTACTCGATATCCTAAAAAGTCCCTCCCCATAGTTGGTTTTACTTAAATCATATAGATTTGGTTTTACCTCAGAGCAAAAATAGTTGTCTATTGTCTATATTGTCAGAGCAAAAATAGTCTCTTTGGATTTGCCTTTTGTGGATGAAAAAATAAAAAAAAAAAAAATAAAAAAAAAGCCATGCCAAGGCATAGTAAAGGATTATAGAGACAGTACAGAGCAGATGTTTCATCCATTTGCTTTATCCCTCTTCAGGTCCACTTGTTTTAGGAGAACATGCTTACAAAGACAGAAATGGTGGGCTACAGAGATCTATGGCATCAGAGTGAAAAACGCCCATGGAAAGAACTTGAATGGCTTGCAATGCGACAGTGGAACAGCAGTTCCTACCAAAATTTGAGAAAGGTTACATCTTTTGGCCTGGAGAAAATCTTGAACTCTGCAGTCTGTGAGCTCAATCCAGGGATAAACATCACCTTTCCTCTTGGCAAGCTACTGTCAGAATATCTCACTGAGTTTATATCAGCGTGCTTAACTTCTCAATTGTAGAAGAAACACACAGTTTGACACACTACCTTTAACTGTTGCCATTTTCTCAACTAGGGAATTCAGTCCTTCGGTGCCTTTTTATGAAGATGAGGCTATAGCAATCATCTTCTTCAGATATGACTGCTCAGAGCAGCAGTCATTCTTTGCAGCATTTTGATAACTCTCCTTTCAGGTAACTGATGTCACCTGAGCAGGGGGCTTGGACCAGGTGAACCTCCAGAGGTTCCTTCCAATCTCAACCACTGGGTTGTGTGATACTGTGGTTATGAAAATGGTAACAATTGTGGCAGCACATCCTTGTTAAGGGGTACATATGTGGGAATCAGAGGACTCTAAGCCCTGATCTAGGTCTTAGCAATAGCATATTTTATGCCTTTGGGAAAGAAATTTTGCACTTTTATCAGATTTAACCATATCAACAATCATGGATATTTTTACAGAACCTGCCCCACCACTCTGCTGTGTGGATTAATTCGCTAATATTTCTTCAGTGATTTGCATGTGCAAATGCTATATAAATGCTAAATAGTAATTAACTCCAAAACTTGTTTCTAGTGCTCACATCACCATGGTAAGTAGCGCCTTCTTTGCCAGTGTAAAAAGACTAATAAGCTTTGCCCAAGGATAGACCTTGACACCATTGCAAGGCAGCAACTCATAGTCTTCAGTGTTGTTTATGAGGTGTTTGCATCCAATTACACTTCAAGGTGCAAATCTGGCCTAATGCCAGCATTTTACCTAAACTTTATTGTAAACTGATTTCTTCTTTCAAATCTGATGGTTTTTCTTCCTTGTTATTTTTCAACTCATCAGTGTAATAGAATATATGAAATTACATACCATGTTTTGTGCTATTCTTTTCTTTTTTTTTTTTTTTTTTTTTTTAAGAAAAAGTATGGAATCTACTTGGTTGTATGTGTCAAGATACCATTCATGTGATACCTGAACCATCTTCTCAGCTACATGTTGTCTGAAGTGTTGAATGCAGCTCCAACTTCCCTGGTTTTCCCTATCAGTCACTGTGAAAACAAGCAGCTTAGAAGAAGCAGATCTCTAAAACTTGCATAGTTTAGGAGCAAAAGACCTGGGTGAAAACAAATGGTTTATGTTTTCAGCCAGAAATAAATAAGCCATGGACTATGGCTCTCTCATCTACAAGTGAGTTTTATTGAGGAGTTAGAGCAAGCTCTAGTTTGCAAGATATTCAGAACCATATGTATGCATTAAGGGAATGTGGAGGAGGAGGAGGGGATCTGAGAAAATAACAAAGCAGCAGTGTATGCGTGCAATGATTTTTCATTCTGTTTCGCTTCAGCTCTGCCCCTGCAACAGAGGATCTAATCAATCTGCCGGCTATTAAGTTTGTTAATTGATAATGCATACTAATTAGGCTGTGCGCAGTTACTTAAGAGACTTTGCTAAGGTGATTGTAGGCACAAGTCCAAATGGAGTTTAAAGTATTCTGTGTGAGGTTAAAACCCATCAACCAGAATAGATGGATTTTATATTATAACAGAAGGCACAACATACTCATAAGTATTTAATGTATTACACAGTTATCCATTGTTACGTATATGAAGTCTACCAAACAATTAAAAATATAAAACCATCCTCTAAAAAATGTAACTAAATAAGATACGTATGTGAAAATGTGGAGATAGTGGAGATGAAGGGAAACTGCAATTTGGTCTTAGAATAAAAGTTAATATTTATTTTCACACGCCTAAGAACAATAGTATGTTACTCTGATGCAAGGGAGGAGCAAGCCTAATGAGAACACAGACTAATCCAGCTTTTTGAACACTTTGACAGTAAGCCACATAAAAATGACATGCCCTTCTGCCCCCAACAGTATGGCAATAAACCGGTAGTAGCAGAGGAGCATCAAAAGAAACTCAGCTAGCTATTTGTAATATATAGATGAAGTCAGAGCTACTATTCATATAATTACTGTATTATTACAAACCTAGGAGTTTCCATTTCTAGTGGCTCTATCAATGGTACAGTTTGAGGTACTCTTGACCTTAAGGAAGTGATTTCTCACATATTAGTATTCTTAGTCTTCTCCCCCCTTCTTCTTCTTTTCTATGCATCATATAAAATGCAAGTTCTTTGCAATATAGATTTGGAGTTGGCAGGCACTAGTGATGGAGGTAGTGGGCATTAAATCAATGAATGAATTGTATTCTTATGGTGTGACCATTGGACCTAAAATCCAAGCTGTAGTGCTTTGTTTTAACTATGTGAAAATGACTGGGTGCCACAATTTGGTATGCAAAAAACTATTTTTAAACACTGAGTAGGTAGAAACTGAAAGGAAAAAAAAAAAGAGAGAGAGCAAATTTCATGTCTCACAGCCTTGTTTGAAGAATCGAAGGAAGAATTATTCCAGTTAAGATTTTTTACTATCTGCATGTAGTCAACATTTGGAGTGATAGCAAGTATGTACCGATAAAAAGGATTTGGTACCACAAAGTTGTGCAACAGTAAGGGTGTACAGCATATGTTATAATTAGCTTTTTCGTATGTATAGGTTATATAGCATGTTGAGGATTATGAGAAAACTTTTTATTTGTTTTATCCTACCAGTGGGTTGATTTTTTATGTGGTTTAAATCTAGAAACATAAGGACAGTGGTCTAAGTGGCTCATCAATGACCCAGAAGGGCCTTTGTACGAAGTAGTGAAAAGATGATGTTCACCAGGTTGCAGGAGAAACCATATGACCATGGTTTTGTGACATAAGCAATGCAACATTGACACTGTGAGATACAAGCACAACTTGTAAGACACTTTTTTTTTAAGTTTTCTTCCTCTGAGAATTCTATAGGAGCTCTAATACCTACTATCCCTTTCAGTGGTTTTGTTAACAGGCTGTAATGAGGAAGTAAATAAGAGGAGATGAGCTTAAAAGGCAATCAAAGTATCAGGGAATTGTTGGCATTGAAAAGTGATTCTCGCTAGACTTTTCTACATCCCAAGGAGGATAAATGGAAGATGGTAATTTTACAATAGTTTGATAGCAGAACCATTGAATTTTTTACAAATCTGATACTACAGACAGTATCTGGATTGGTCCCTTCCAACACAGACACTTTTCTGAGTCACTGCCATCAGGCATTTTGTCATTGTAGGACATCCTTCTCCTTGATGGGGAGAGACGGGCACATCCAGAAAGTAGTTCTGACTCACTGAAGATCAGAATTGCCCTCTGGAGACTCCTGTTGCTCTATGGACCTCAACGTGTTCCTAGGGAAATGTATCTGTTATTGATGTCTACAGGACAGTTTGAATGGACATAAATCACTAGATGTTTCAGGAGGAATAGCTCGCTTGCTCGCTCACTCACTTGCTCACTCACTCACTCACTCTATCTAATCTGTCTATCTGTCTATCTATCTGTTTTATAAATATAAAACAAGTTAGACCACTGGTCACTGCTTGTATGGTGATTTCTCATGCCAACAACAAATATATGTTCCAAAGAAGCCTATCTCACACTAGCAATAAGCTGATCACTGGTAATTATGAATGGAGATAGATAGATAACTCTATTGGTTGGCTCTGAAGGGGAGCTTAAAGTAGGGTACAGCATGGGCTCTTGTATTTTGATTTGTGGCTGAAACACTAAGGAGAGTTCTCTTAGCCATTGAACAGCCTGCCCTCTGAATGAAATAAAAGGACAAAGCAGGTTAAATCATGCTATGGCTGTTCAAGAGACTTGCCTGTTCCAGGAATATTGCACCTGCATTATTGAAGAGGGCTCTGCTGTGACGTTTCTCTTTAGTGCACATCAGTGAGATTTTAGCCCATAATGTCAACTAAAACAAAGTGAATAGTAGGAAAAATGTTCTGCGAATATTTGCTCGAAGTGGAAAGTGGATTTCAATTAGACCTTGCTTGCAATGCTTTCACGTTTGCTTTCCAGGAACACTTGAGTGCTCAAGCTTTATTAGTATGAATAACTCATGAAAAAGTGAATGCAAGCTCAAATATTCACCAAAAGCAGATTTTGAAGAGAAAATTCACTGGAGAACTGTGTGACTAATTTTGAATAAGAAGTACTTCTGAGAATTTTATAATGTTACTATCTCTTCGTGGGCAGTTTACAAAGAGAAATAAAGGTAACATCTGCAGAATAATTTTCAACAAATAAAATGTTCACTCAGCTCTAATGTAAAAAACCTCCCAGTGTCAGTGTCATTTCTGTAAGGATAATATGCATTGTTTCTGGTTTCTTATGAGATGAAATTCTTAGGTTGTCGTCTAGGGCATGCTTCATAGAGGTTCAAGCACCTAGGGCTCCCATGGACTTAAATAAAATTTTAGATTGCTTGGTACCCTCAGGACTGGATCCCTAATCACTAATTCTTGCTAGTTTATATTTTCCTGCTGTAGTTGTTACAGGTTACACTTTTAGAAAATTGTGCCTACTGTCCCACTTGTGTCATCTTAGAAATTTTTTCTCAGTGAACTGGGTGAAATGTACAGCATTTAATTATGGTTTTCATTGCGCATATTTTTTACTTCATGCACTTCATTACTGTATTCTATAGAATTGTATTTAACATAAAAAGGGCTGCAGGGGATTTGCTGGATTGTGGTGTTGCAACTCGGTATGAGTTGATGTTTTGTTTCAGTAGGACTCCTTAGAGTTCAAGGCACTATTTAATATAAGCAAGAATATCATCCTCTGATTTTAATTAGAATGCAAATCTTACAGCTAAGGACCGAGACTTTAGAAAGAGCTTCACAAAATAAGTAATATTAATTGTAATCCTAGACTACCAGGAATCAAACCATATCTGAAAATGAGTTCTCAGGACTCCCTTGTCTCCAGCTGGTCAGCTGCTTCCTCTTACCCTTCCACTCTCTTTCTGAGTCCCCCTGTCCCCTTTCATGAGGAGAGAAGGAATGTTATTGCGATCTCCTGCTGTCACTTTTGATGTAAGGGACTTCTCACCTTGCTGCTTATCATGCTCTACTGGCTATATACAGAGCCAAAAGAAAAACAAAATAAAACAAAACAAACAAAAAAAAGAGAGAGAGAGAGAGAGAGAGAAATACTTTGTCTTTCACTTAATACAATATAAAAAAAAATTAACATTCAGCTCTCTGCTTCAGTGTGAGCTAAATTATGTGAGCTTAAAAATGCAAAAATGAAGATGAATGAAACACTGTCTTGCTTAGCGATCAAATATAAAGTAAACATTTGCCTAAAATGATTGCTATTGCTTAACATGTTTTACAAGAAATAAGATACTCTGTTGTAGCATTTCTCAGAATATGTAATGCTTTGTTTTCCCTCAGTACTATTTTGCTGATTTCTAAAATATTAAAATAGATCATTTTTGCCTGTTCAACAGCAATTTCTTTATATAAACAAATGTTTCTAAGTACTTTAAGAAAAGAGGTATTAAATTGGTTAAAACACAAACCATTAGTGAGCCTCACAGAGAAAATCTGCAAATGTGAAAACAGGAAGGGAAGACTACAAAGCACAGAGTAATTATTGCAATTCATCAAATAATAGTGTATGTACTAGCATTGAAATTGTATCACCCAAAGAGCACAGATTTTTTACATAGCCTGGAAAATTCTTTACTTTCTCATAGTGTGATATACAAATACCTCATTTTATCTTTCATTTGAAACATATATGCATGATCAAGGCTGTGTCCTATTTGCTGTTGAATATAGTTCATCTAATTCCTTGATAGACTCTTCCAAAGAGAAAATCAGAAAGCAACAGCTCAGATCTCATGATTTAGTGTTTTAAAAGGTAATGGAAGTACTAAATCTCATATTTTATTATAAGATTTGATTCTTTCAAGTAAGCATGAAATAATGAATAAAGCCCTGTCCTGAGACTTTCTGTGTACATCTGTTTCCCTGTGAAGACTCACTGATCAGTCAAAGTAACATCTGCAGTGGTCTGTTCCTTAGGTATGAAGTGGGATCTCCTTTATCAAGGGTTTATTAACTTTTGAGAGCAGCGTCCACTTAAAACTGAAGCAAAATTGACCCCTAATTTATATTTTCATGCTTGTCATCTTATTTTTATAAATGGTGTCCAGATACCTAGCTTCATCCTTTCGATTTAAACCAGAGGTCATCACTGGTGCTAGCTTTATGAAAATGGACAGGAAGAGCTAAAAGCATTCGTCGTAATTCTGGATAGAGTCACTCAGGTACATGAATTTTTTAAGTGGACATGTGCCATGCAATGTGTTTTATATGCTGAGGTCTAAGTCTCACAGTTTGAGCTCCCAGATCAGGTGGATCTGAGAACTTCAATTCCCGTGTCTCTCATTTAAGCCTGAAGTGAGGCAAAATGGAATTGAAGACTTTGCTTTCTATTTTGCTCTTCATTAATAGCTTCAGTTTACCTCTTGCTTTTATGATTTTGTATAGAAAGCCATCGACT
>NW_008612199.1:625-10401 GCF_000691845.1 Merops nubicus | reverse complement strand
ATTTCTCTTGATTTATACTAGTATAAGTAAAAACTCATATTGGCTCTTTTCTCTCACTGAAGATGTTGCCCATGAGATGTGTCAGAATAATGACTCAGGAAAATGAAGTCATAGACTAGACAAGGCTCCCAGAGAATGAGCGGCCTTGCACACTTCACTGGTCCCCACATCAGTGTGCACCGATCCTGCTGTGACGAGGATTACCTGGGGAGGTGCCTGACACTCTCCGTGCCCACTCAATCTGTTGTGTGGCAATAGGGGTGATAACTGTGTTGTGGACATTTGTCCTCAAAGAGGACATTTCTCATACCAATAGGCTATCAACTTTCAGTAATCGCAAACTTAGGGAAGATTTTTGTTGGTGTGCTGGAGATAAAAGATCTCTTGTCCCAATACCACTGTCTTCCACAATGATTAAACTGCAACTGGGAAAGAGACAAATTTGGTCTGGTTTTCTCACCTGTCTGAACAGGGTATTGGTATCTGCCTATATAATCAAAGAAAGAGCATATAGAGATCTATTTCACAGTGGGGCTTGTGCCACAAAACTGTAAGGCAGTTTGTTAGCGAACATTTGTCAAGTTTTTTGTCATAACTGGATGCTAATAAGGGATATTAAGAATGAGGAAAAAGAATTTCTGATTAATAGCCTTACCTTTAAACACAATTATATAAAAATTTATTAAAACTTTATAGAGTCAATAGTTTTGGAAGATGAATTTGGCCTGTTATATTCCTTGTTTAAAATATAACAAAGCACCTGGAATTATAATGTCCTTTGCACAGTGGATGTCATATTACGTTTTTTGGTGATTACGTCAATTTAGTATTTCACGTATTATTAATAATTCCTCATTACATAAAATTATTACTAAACTGGCAATTAAGTGAATGTGAAGGATCCATATGCTGAAGTGTTTGTAACATTTCAATTATGAACTTCACATCAGATGTCTTCCAGTGTACATCAATAACATTAATGAACAATCTTTTTGCCAAAGCCACCCAAATGAGTTGCATTACCTTACTATATTTTCACAGAGCCTCGATTACATCTTCAAAAATATTAGCTTCAAGGGGAATCAGGTAGTCTACTTTCTTGCTATATAGTAAAACCAGATTTCTTCATATCCCAATAGCTGTCATATATAGCCATAAACATTTCTGTTAATGGCAAATTCTTATTTCAACCTGTCTTCATCCACTTGATTTTATGCTTGATATTTTTGTTTGTATATATAGTTTCTCCTTATTATTTAAATGAAAATGTCTCCTAAGTTAAGGACACTTCCCTCCTCACCATTCCTCTTCGAAGACAGATCCAGTCTCCTAAAGTAAACCGAATATTGCTCAGACAGTAGACAGCTTAACTGGTGTACTGTAAATCATAATAGTAACTTTACTTCTTACTTTCAATCTGTGAACTACCTAGATTGTCATTTTTTCCTGTAAAAGCATAAATCAAACAATTTTTGAAAGACAAAGAAGATTAAGAAATATAATAACTGAATAAAACAGACAATTACTATGCATGCAAAACTCCCTCCTCATGCTGCTGTGCACTTTACCTACCAAAGATATAAAGAATACTGCAGCAAAACAAAACAGATTCATAAGGTAAGTTAAGCGGAAATGCTCCTCCCTTCATATTTGGCTCTCTGGTCTAGTCCATTGGGACTTCTGTCGTTTGGTCCCTTGTGTTATGAATTGACAGGCTGTGAGATTATTAGTGTGACACACACCTTGCCTACCTGTGTCACAGGAGTTTGAACAGTGGTCATTACTGACTACTGTTGATTGGCTGGCTGCTCTTCTCACTTCCTCCTCTTTAAAAATGAGCATGTGCCACTCTGATACTACTGCAGAGGGTAAAACATGAGATAGATAAACAAACCATGGAGGATTTGTTTGCCATTAATCAGTGGTAATGCTTTATATGCATATATGTAAGTCCATATGCTTCATCTCCGTATCCAAAAGACTCAACTGATAAAGTAACATGCTCATGTAACATTTCTGATACAAGTCAGTAGCAAGTGCAGAAACACTGATGTCTACATACACTTATCCAAACAACTAAAGATAGTCAGATTTGAGCTTTTTTCTCCTTGACTTACCATACTTGGATGAGGTCTCTAACAAGGGCTCAATACAGCAAGAAGTAATTCAGCTTGCATTTAATTTTTGACTGAAACATTTAGGATTTTGTCAGGTCTCTCATCATTGTGATCAAATGGTGTTCTTTGCATTTGAAATTTATACCCTTCCAATTCTCCCAGGAAACTTATGCAGAGGCAGGGACAACCACTCAACACCATTGCTTTGGAACACGTTTCATGCATGGTGATACAATACCACAAATTATTTTAGCACAAGGGCACTTCACTCCTCCCTTTTTCTCTTCATTGACAGGTCTATTCTTTGAAAACAACTTAAATGTTGCTGAAGCAATAACATAGATACTTGGAGTACTTTAAAACAGAGGGGTTCTTGGGAAGATGAGAGAGAAAATTTTCTTCCAGATTATTAGATTTTTGGGTTGAGAGTGGTGGGATTTGCTCCTCCACCAGGCTCAAAACTACAGTAATCACTCAATCTGCATTTAAAGTTTTTTTTCCTTAGTGTATATGCTGTCATGCTAATCATGGGTAGAATACCGTGTGTTTGTTAGTAAGGTTTCATAAAAATACTAAACACCAAGTACCTATTGTATAGGTGAAGATAACTCACTTTTAAGAAAACACTTTGGCTAGGAATTTCTGAAGTGGATAGAGATTGTAAATTATTAAAATTTTAGATACCTAGCCTCATATTTCTAATTCTTATTGACTGGTTTGTGAAAAGGAGGTGAGTGGCAAGATTTCTTTTCAATATCGTCTCTTTTAAAACTCTCTTCCATCGAGAGTCCCAAAGTGAATGTATCCAAAATCACTCACAACTTCTACTTTTTTCTCCTTATTCCTTCAGAAGATTGCTTACACAGTTTTATATCAGAGTTTCTCTGGACTGCTTCATATGCATAGACAACATGATGATAGAAGCCACAACCTGTTCAGGTGTTCCTTTCTAAAATGAGAAGGTAGCCTTTTAGAAACTGATTTGAATTTTATATTGGTTGAATGGTGCAGTTTTGCAGCAGCAGCTATTAACCAGAATTAATATTGGCTCTGTCAAAGATCTTCCAGCATCTCTTTGTCAGCCAGCCAGATTTTTCCAGGTTTGAAACTGGCATTATGCAATATTGTGTGATTTGGGAGAGGAAAAAACAGGCAAACCAAGGTGATTTTCCTAGAGGAGTTTTGATATGTGCACACCGTCAATCTCTTTTACTGTCCTCAATGTCCTGTCTCATTCTTCCTCTTTCTTTGCCTTTCAGTTAGAGACTTCTTAGGCAGGCATTCATTCATACACTAATTTGCCCTCTAGCTCTGATCCCTCAGGTGATCATCTATTGCTTGTCCATGGAAATCCCTTAACTCCTCCATCCTTTTCCTGCTCATAGAATCTCTCCATGCTGCAAACAAACTCTCCTTTCCTTTTGTCCTTCTTCCAGTACCCTGGACTCTTCCAATTCTGTTCTTTTGTCCCCAAAGTCCCATATGCCCTACAACTAGGTTTGCTGGATTTGCCATTGGTTTTCCTCACACTCCCTTTTTCCCCCACTCTAGTACCTCCATATCCTACACATTATCTGTGTTATTCATAGCAAATTCAGGCAACATAATCTGTCCTGTCTTGTGAAGCAAGTGTGAATATAGGAACACGAGAAAAAGAAAATAGGAACATGCTCTATTTTTATGTATTAAACTGTGAATAGCTGGCACCACCAAGGAAACGAAAAATATTTTAAATAAAAAGATCAAGAAATACGGTCTCTGTAGTTGGAGCAGTGAAATCATGAAGGAAATTGTCAAAATGAAAGGCCTGAAACTAATTCTTAAACAAGGCTGCCATATAAAGGATGCTGTCAAAAATATGATCTAGAAGTCAGGCTTATTCAAGCTGGGCTACCATCAGTATGTAACTTTTAGAAATGAGGTTAAAAGTTAAGATATCCATTTCTGATAGTTAAGCAAAAGCTTTTGTGTTTGCTTAGCGCAGGTCAACATTTCAATACTAGTGAAAAATGGAAGACTTTGATCAGAAACCCAAATTTTTCCAGCCAAAAGCAGCACAGGTATTTTATGCTCTACGTGTGTTTCCTTTTTGTGTTTTCCATTACAAACTCATCCTCACACAAGATGTGATATACCACGAGCTCTCTTCCAAGCAAAGGAAGGCAGTGTACCATGGGAATCCCCAGGTGTTACATACTGTGGAGGATGTGCTAAGGCCAGAGAGCCCAGCCCTCGGGAACATGTGGGACATCTGGCAGCTGAGCAGTAACGGAGCATGCTGGTGACATGTCCAAAGTGATATATTTGGTTTATCAGGTGTGCGATTTTTTAAAATTAAAATTTAAGCCTTCTCATACAGCATAGTTTTTCTGACCTTCTAAACTATTAAGAATAAAAGCATCTTTCATTTTATCTCTATTTTTTGAAATTTTTTTGAAAATAGCTAACTAGTCCTTTATTTTTTAAGTAATTTTTCTCTCTTTTTTTTTTCCTAATTAATTAATTCAAGAAAAGCCATTTTGAGTTCGAAAATCTACCTTCTGTGCAGCTGCCGGCACCAGGAAGGACTTTGGTGATCAGTTAAGTGGGAAATCCTGGAAGTTTGGTGATCAGTTAAGTGAGCAATCATTCAAGTTAGACCTGTTCTGAAGTCCCTTTGACTCACACACTGAACCTTTTGAAGACTGCAAACATTTCTGTTTGCAACAGAAAAAAACCTGCAAAAACTCAAAACACAATGAAGTATGTTCTTTGTCACACACATACAAAAAAAAATAACATGTAAAGTAATTTTTCCAGAACAAAAGCAACCCTTCTGTTCACTAATGATTTCATCACCACCAAAGGTGGAAATGTGTGGCAAATATCCACGGATTTTCTGACTGCCAATAACTGATACTAATTGTGTAAGACAAAATGCTGGTGGAATTCTTCCAAGTCTCTCTTTTTTTAAATAAGAAAGTGCTCATAGTTCATATGAGACTGATGTTTTCTTCAGAAGCTAAGTAAATCACAGGGCTTTTGAATCTGTGAGAGGTCCAGGACAACATTGCTGTATTTTTCCTGTATTTTTTTAGAAATTTTAAAAATATTTTTAAATGTCCAATCACTTTGAGGCTTTTTAAAATTGCAGTAGAGTCAACATTTTTTTCCATAAAAAATAAAATCAGCCTTTGCTTTGACAAAGTCTTGCTGGTTTTGGCATGTATCACTATCTTCCAGCTCCTACAGAAAGAAGTCTATTATCCTCAAAAACAATTGTGACAAGTGTGCCTTTAGCTTACTAAAAATATAATTTCATCATCCACTGTTGTTTTAATCGACTCCACCATGTTAGCATTTGCTCCTTCAGCTTTCTAGAATATAATTTTCATTCTGCTTTTAGTTATTTTTCATTTTAATTTATTCACTGTTGTTGACATTTCGTCCTTGCAATAATGTAGCATCTGCACTCCTCATGATAACATAGCACCACAAAAAAACAACCCAGGCCTCCAGTGCGCAAGGAGCTCTACAAAAGCGGAGGTATAGAGTCTGCAGGAAGCATACAGTCTAGATAAAACATTCATTCTACCATGGACAACAAAAAGGAGCCATGTAGTGTTGATCCATATGATAGGAGGTCTACTCATCCATTAGCAGCTTGAACATTATCAAGCTGGTTTGTTAGCATTCTAGCACAGGAGAATCATGGAGTGGATTATGAAGGTGGAAGGTGGCTATCTATTATGTGAGGGCCAGCACTGGCTAAAGCTCCAACGAAGGTCATTAATACGTATCAGTATCTTCTGACTCCCACAGAAGGTAGGAAAGTATCCTCAAAAAAACCCAAAACCTTTAGCTCGAGGCCTTTACCTCGAAAAAAACCCTTATGTTTTGCAACTTGTCCTTGCTCTATTTGAGCCAGGGGACTTCCCTGAGGGATGATGTCACAGGTGATGTGAGATGTTGAAGGAACTCACAGCATTTTTCGGTCTTCTGCATTGAGGCCTGTATTCTTATGGGCAGAAAGTGATAGGGCTTTATGGTCTTGTGTCATATGGATTCACAGGCTTCCACCAGAGCTCACCTGGAGGTCTCTGCAGCATTCTTTGTTGTGGGCTTTGGATATGCGTGTGTTTTGTTTTGAAAGCTTGGCTGTTGGTCTAAAGTAGAGAGGCTGTGAATTACTGGACATGGCATTTGAATTTATGTGGAAAGGTATTCTTTTGGTGAGCTCTCCTCCACACCTCTCCGGCATCCTAAAGATTTAGGTGACCTTTACATATAGCTAGTTTAAACTACATAGATAAATTTCTCATCTTTTCACTTTCTGAGATCTAATTTAATTATTTTATTTTTTAAAAAAAATTAACTCTTGCCATTCTGTTTATGATCTTATTTGCTGAAAACATTGCCCTGGACACTGGGAGGAATTTTGTAAGAGTAATGACAGCCTCTACTGCTTTTCAGTCTTAACAGGCTTTAACTAGTGTTTCCTTTGAGAATCCACTCTAGTTTTTTACTCAAATCGAAAGTCCCAAACTGGATACTTCCAAGGTTCTCTATAAAGTGATGACATAAATTCTTGGATTTATGTAGTGCTGTCAGACAACAGGATCCTTCGGATTTTCCACACTATTCCAACACACTGTGTTGAGAATTTAATCAATGACAATCAAGCCATGGCCCAGCTTTGAAATGAAAATATACATTTTTCAGTATAGGTGCTGTGACAACAGTTTGTTTTTATAGGAGTGTGATCTTCATTCTCAGGAGTTGCTGGGTGGGAGGAGACAACAGTTTCTTTTCCCCTGCTGCTACAGGGTGTCTCAGCAGCTATGATCCCCAGATTTGCATGTGCAAGAAGTAACTCTTCTCCCCTCTTTCTCTGTTGTGGTTGGGATTTTTTTCACTCTTCCTGGTGGGTGGGAACATGCCACTAGGGAGGATCATCAGCAAAAATCTGAAGCAGAGCTAAGAGAAAAAAGGAAAACCTTTAATAAGCAATTGTAACTAAGGGTGAAAAGACTTCATGGGGAAGGGAAGGAGGCCTTTTTACCTACCTAACAAAAATTTTAGTTAAACTGACTGGTAAACGAAGCTATGGCACTCCACACTGACTTTTAAGCCAAAATCATTGTAATCAGCATGAGCTGCAAATTGCGCACATCCTCCACATATATTTTGCCAATGAAAGGGTAATGTCAACAGAAAAAAACGTAACTGCTAGTAGGTGCTAACAATAAATACACTTATTTTCTCTGTGAATGGGTAGTTTGTCTATGTGTTGTAATGTTGTTTTTCTTTTTGTGGAATCAATCACTCTGGAGAAGCAGACTGTAGAGTAACAAATTGGGGACTTACTGAAGGGGAAAAAAAAAAAAGAGCCTGATGAACTCCTGGCAGAAATATACAGTGTAAATGAACTTTATTAACCACTCACACATGGAGGCCAGCTGCAGTAAGTCCCTAGCATAACAAGAGAAAACTGAAGACAAGTACCATTTGGAAACTAGAGAGGTATCGCTGCTGGCTCTCACAGGGCACATCAACCTCCCCCACTCAGTCGTGTGCTCCACAGCCTGCCCAGAGGTACAGAGCTCTGACAGCTCCTGTCATTGTGCAAGGTGGTCTTGAACTGAAGAGGGAAAACTACAAAGGCGAAGGTCTGGGCTCCTGTTACCCCCTGCAAGTTGCCTTTGCCGATGCGTAATTTCCCCATCGCTGCCTGGGATGCACCTGTACCTAAAGCCCTATACACAGGAAACAGATCTACCATTGAGCCAAATTCAATCCCCTAAAAGTGAATGCCAAGGCACTATGAAACTGGATGACCTCGTGTGCTCTTATTGCCTTTAGACACGGGGACCGGTAACAGGTAAATGAAGATACGCAAGGCTACTGTTGGCTTTGTGAAAGGGCATAGTTAAACTAAGTTAAAGCTAAGTTAATCAAACTGTTTCATGCTGTTTCATTACAATAAGCTTCTAACTACACTGTTCCTACTGAAAACAATTATTTTAAGATATTTTTAGTAGTAGTAGAATCTTACTATCCATTGCTCACTTTTCCTAACCTCTGCCTGCTGTCTGTGTGTCTCAGTAAAAGAGTTTCCCTCTCTCCCTGTCCCAATGCATACCTGGAAAGCTGCTGTTTTCTCCCAGATATGACTGTAGAACACTGAAATAGCATGAGGGCGTCTGCCCTCGACTACACAGTCTGGTCTTGTTTCTATTATATGACTATAGCAGAGGATAGCTTAAAATGAGCTGGCTTTCCTACAGAGGTTACAGTCTCTATCATTTCCACTGGCATGTTCAGCCACTTCAAAATGAGGGTGAGTCTTTTTTTAGATTAGACTTTCCCCTTTATAGATTTATTTCTCGTTGACTATATAATTATACAATTAAAGCTAATATAGGTAATTTAAACATTTAATTTATTTAATGGCATTGAAGAGCGTGCTTAAGGTCAGAGGAGATCTGAGATCCTAGAGAATCACAGAAGTCATGATTCATGAGTGATTTCCAGCCTGTGGTGATAGTTAGCTGGGTGACATTGGAGGATAATGACCAAAGGTCTGAGAGAGACACTGCCAGGAAAACATATGCTGCCAGAAGTACATGAGAAACCTGGGAGAAGAAACCTTGCTCATGTGAAAAAAAAATGCATTTTAATATTTATCTGAAAATAGAATGATGTTCAAGTCCTATTTCCTTATTACAAGGAAGAGTTTCACTGGAAGAGTTCTGTTTTCATTTACATGTAGAAAATATCAATATAAGCCGTATCTGAAAAGCTGGCATATCTTCTGGAACAGCAGTTTAGGAAAGCAGACTAAAAGTACAAAGAAGAAAAAAAATTTTTGTAACATTAGTGCCTCTGAAGGGCTGAGAATTTGCTAATGAAGTGGAAGTACTTTAGTAACATGAAAGACAAAAACAAAGGTAAACAAATCAACAAATACATAGAATCCAAAAGTTGAGTCAAATACATTCATTTTCATTCTACTGAAACACATACCGTGGATGCAAACACGTAGAGAGAAGCTCCTACCTAGTAAGCATCTCCTCTTGTGTATAGGTATCTGTTTCTATTACTACAAAATATCTCTGCACTCTGTGTCTCAGAGGTAGTGGGAATCCACGGTGTGTCAATGATGCCAGAGGCAACTGCCTTTGATACCTTCCTGTACAATGCCACTAGAGGAGCAGGCCGGGAGTGCTTGTTCTGCTGTGTTTGCGTGGCTTTCCTGCAAGGCTGGTGCAGAAAAAGGTCCTCCCAGTAAGTCTGGGCACTCAGACCTGCAAGCATACAAGATCTGCCCATCGCCTCAGGCTTGTTTGTACCCACCTTACCACCCTGTGTCCCAGTGACAGGACCACTTGAGATTTGCCGTGCTATTGGTTTTTGCACTAATTTGTTCTCTACTATGCTTTTCTGTGAAGGACGAGTGCCTACAGAGAGTCTGTGTCATATATTATGCCCAAAAGCAGGTTAGACTAATGCTGTACTGAAGTGTGAAAAGAACAAAATTTTGATCTCAAACATCTTCAGGTGGGAAATCCAACAGATGCACAGAGAGTCAGAGACTGCACTTCAGTGTTTCCAAAAATGCCTGGAATCCCTGCCTGATGTTTGACACATCAGGATGGCCTGGACTCTATGACAAGGGAA
>NW_008612199.1:0-594 GCF_000691845.1 Merops nubicus | reverse complement strand
GGGGCGTTTAGTGTGGGAAAGCAGCTAGAACTCCTAGGATCTGGTTGGTGGCCCAGACCTGGAATATTTTGCTTCTTCGACGTTAGTGGTGGTTTAATTCGAATGCATGGAAAAATCTTACCAGTATTCTTGTGGGATTCAACAACAGCTGATTTGGGAACGGTGCAGTATTTGATGACAACTGTCTCGGCTAAAGTCTGTTTGAACGTCCCTTGCCAGAAATCACAAAATGTGTCAGAAGGTAAACTGTAAAGGTTGCTTTTTTTAAAAACAGCACTGTTGTTTCAGAATAATATGGCAACATGTTGTACTAAAAGCCTTTCAGTGCTAGGCAGACTAGATGAAAACATAAATTAAGTCATTTGCCATTACTTATCAATTTATTTTGCTGTGAAAAATCAGAACGGGAGAAGCCGATAGTCAGTCAAAATTTTCTTTCCTCAAAACCAGTACAAAATTAGGCATGTCCTTTTTAGAAATGGCTTCAATAAAATAACATAATAAAGCAAAGTGAATGCCATGGTTTAGGACTGGGGCCACCCCCAGACCTGAAACAGTTGCTCTCTACCCCCCCAAAGGGGAAGAGAAAGGGAA
>NW_008612198.1:0-4940 GCF_000691845.1 Merops nubicus | reverse complement strand
ACTTGGAGGTCTCCTAAAACATGAGAACTACACATCTATACTCCAAGTCTAAAAAAATCTTTATTCTTTATACAGAAATGAGATATTGTATTCATACTACCACTTCTAGATACTTAATGTCTGGGTTAAGAATTAGGAACTTAAAAAGAATTCTGCTAAAAGAATCTGTTTAGAAAAAAGACAGAACGTTTATCAGCCACACAGACATCTAAACTCTCAGAACAAGGTCTCTCTTTGCAAGGAAATGTTTTTAGTAACATAAATAGGATTGAGGTCAGGCCTATAGATTCAGAAAATTCTAATTTAATTTTAAATTTTTTTCAGTTTTTAAAATTTTAGTTTAAAATTTTAACTACTATGCTGAATTGTTCCAAATACAACTATTTCAAAGACTGACATAAAACAAGTTGTTTATTCATTACTAGATAATTTTCATAAATTATTAGAAAGCTTCTGTTTTAAAAATTAGATGAAAGGTAGGTAACATGTTACTAGACAACAAGAAGAATACATGGAAAACTTCACAACCAATAACTCTAATTTAACTTGGTATTTAATAACAGATTATTAAATTAACTTTTGCTGAAAAGAAGTTATTTCTTGAATGGCAAGAATGTAACTTCCATTTTCAAAGCCTCACTCAGCTGAAATCCCAACACAGCAGCCACACAACTGTATGTCTAGCTGTCTCTGCAGGGTTTGGATGGAGGCTGCTGACATGTTATGTCATCAAGACTCACCTTGTTCATGGTCTCTGCATTGTGCTTGGCTAAGACCATCTCCAGAGAGTCAGGGACACTGGTGAACTTGATGGTGTCTGGGTGCTGGCGATAGGCTTTTTCACTCAAGATCTCTCCTGCCTTCTTGGCCTTCTCAACTTCCAAGGAGCCAATGGGCACCCAACCAATGCCCCGCAACCACTGCAGGTCAGACTTGTAGCAGTTCTGTGACAAAATACAAACACAGAGATTATTTTAATAGTAATAATAATATCATTTACAGAGTGCATCTTTTCGGTCAAATAACCCCATTACCCCATTATTAATATTCCATTGAAAAATTCATCACCCTTAAGAAAGAGAGAGAATGCAGCATTTCATCTACATTAATAGTGAAACCAGGTTTCCCAGAATGGCAAGTGAGAAATAGTCCAAATTCTGGAATGACAACATTTAATTTAAATACTAATTAGGTAGCATGCCCTATTGGAGAACTGAGGTGCCATAAACCATGAAAATTAAAAATGGGTTCTGAAAATTTGGTTCTCCCATACTGGTATGTGATGGTGGATTGCATGTGTGCAAGATACCAAATATATTGCTCACCAGATATTTATTATAATCACCACATGATTATTAAATCAAAAAGAACTCACATCACTCTGTAGGTCATAGGCTTGCCTAGCATGGACAACATCATTCTGGTCTGGCAGGCAGATCCACTGGTGCAGGTAGTGCCTGTAGTCAACGTCGCTGACCAAGCCTTGACATTTCTTGGCCAACACAATGCCCAGCATGTCCACTGGGCTACTGAAGTGGGTCTTGGTCTTCTCAAAGGCTTTCTTGTACTCCCTGTCACTCTGGATCTTGGCCACGTGCATCGACCACATCATCTTGGGATCGTCCTCGATGTTGCGGGCGCCGATGTGGTGCCCGAGCTGCTTGCGGTACCCTTCCTTGTACTTGTACTGAAACACACACCAAGGTGTCAGATTTCTGCATCATCTCCAAAAACTCATGTTTAGTAGTTCTAAAAAGCTCTCCACATTTGTTATCTACAGTCAAAAAGCCCAAACTGTCTAAGAAATTTTCAGGCTAATAACGTGGATTCTCACATTACATTTTTGAGATTTAAGTTGGAACCTCACGTAGAGAAGTTTTAAAGCTGTGTTTAAAAAAAACACTCTTCATTCACTGCTACTAGCAAGAAATAATCCTCTCCTTAATAAATATATTTCATCCTTATGAAATACAATAATGTATATACTGTTAAGTTTTCAGCCAAGGGACAGCTTTATGAACTATGAAAGGAACATGACAGCAGTGTTGTAGTGTCCTTCTATCCTCTCAACATTTAATTTTTACAATTAACTCTTTAAACATATATAACCATTTGCTTCCAAAGATCCATTTTTTAAGGTGATGCTTTAATTGAAATGCCTTTTATGGCATCCAGACAATAACCATCAGATTGCAGAAATCAGAGGTCATCACACAAAGCAACAAAAAGTAGTCCCTTACATCACTGGCAATTTGCCTGGATGCTTTGGCAGCTTGAATGGGGATGGCATCAACTCTCAAATCATAGCCTTTCTTCTTGTCTTCTTCCATGGCTTGTTTGTAGAGTTTCTAGGGGAAGAAACAAACAATGGGATTCATGTAAGTACCTTCCATCTATTATGTTCAAAGCAAAACAAACTGCTCGTAAATAGCATGGACTTAATAAACATGGGAAGGTTTATGGTAACCCAGCTCTTTCTAACTTCCTAAACTTAAAGACCCACAGCAGCAGATGATGCAAACTCCTGTGTAAGGAAAACCTCTGCTAAATACATCAGCTAAAAACCTTTTTCTTTCAAGACTTAAATAGCGCAAGGCTGGCTAAAATTTCAGAAAGCAGCTATTCTTCTGTACAAGTGGAGTGAAAAGTAATTTGTAAAGTCACCTCTTACTGATGTGAATCTGTTTGCTTCAACTAGCATTGAACCCTGGGATCACAGCCCTTTGGAACTGGGCTGGAAATCACCTTTTTGGCACTTCCAACCTTGGAACCAATTGTTGCCACCCTAACCATGTGCAAACTGGCAGAAGGGGCTCCCAAAAACTCACTGCAGACACAAAACTTATCACAGAACTTATTCTCAATGCTGCTCTCTGTTGCACCTATGCTCCCCTCTGCAAAGATGCAAAGGATGGGTTTAAAGTCTCCATTTCCTGAACATGTATTTTGGTTTCCTGAGGAAACTGATGCTATCATCTCTAAAAGGTCATCAGAATACTGCTGATCCAGCCACCCAACAGGCCCCTCCTGTTTGGAGACCTGACACACTCACCACACTGTAGTTTTGCTTGTTCTGCTTTGCCAGTGTGATTTCAGGGGTGTCTGGCATCACGTGGATTTGTGTCTTGTCTTTTTCCCAGGCCTCTGTATACAAACGCTGCAAGAGAAGCAGCAGAGGTTAGAGCAGGGAAACAAAACTGTGTTACTTGGAGGTCTCCTAAAACATGAGAAGAATGACACATCTATACTCCTAGTCCAAAAAAACCTTATACAGTAATGGGATTTTATGTTCATTTATTTCTAGATTGCTAGTTAGGATTGATAAATTATTAGAAAATTTCTGTATTAAAAATCAGATGAAAAGTAGGTAACATATTACTAGATAGAGAACATGGAAAGCTTCACAACTACTAATTCTAATTTAACTTGATATTTCAGGACAGATTATTAAATTAACTTTTGCTGCAAATAAGTTACTTGTTGATTGCCAAAAATGTATCTTCCACTTTTAAAGCCTCACATGGCTGAATTCTTGATATAACAGCCACACAACTTTATTTCCAGCCCTGTCTCAGGGTTTTAGGCAGAGACTGCTGACACACTGCCTCACTGAATCAAGACTCACCTTGTTCATGGTCTCTGCATTGTGCTTGGCTAAGACCATCTCCAGAGAGTCAGGGACACTGGTGAACTTGATGGTGTCTGGGTGCTGGCGATAGGCTTTTTCACTCAAGATCTCTCCTGCCTTCTTGGCCTTCTCAACTTCCAAGGAGCCAATGGGCACCCAACCAATGCCCCGCAACCACTGCAGGTCAGACTTGTAGCAGTTCTGTTAAAATAAGCAAAGACAGTTGTCTCATTAATATTGCCAGTTAAACATTTCATATATGCTATGCATCTACACCTTACTTTCTCCATGTTGTCTTCCTTTTAGTTCAATATGCAAAAACAATCTCTGTTAAAAACCTTACCTGAGCACCCTTATCTGTCTTCAGGAGGTATCATCTACCTAATAACATGTTGGGGAATTGCCAAAGATTAACTGGATTAAATCAAACTCCTGAAAGATAATAAACTTTTCCTGTAACATTTGTTCCCTACAAAATTAGTTACCTACTGTTACAATCCTACCAAGAACAGCAGGTTTTAATTTAGTCCTTTATCTTATAGGACAAAGGAATTCTCTCCAAAAAGGAAATTAATTTAAAAAAAAAATACATTCAAACTAGGCAATTTCCCCTTAATATGAGCTTAATCTGGATATACACAGTTATATGCATTTAATCTGGATACATAAAGATTGTCTATTATCAAAGTTAGATGCAGAAAATCTGGGTTAGATGCAGAAAATCTACTGTTTGGCTAATTAAATGTATATAACATCTTCATAATACTCAACCTACCATACATACAGATTCATTTATTCCTAAAAAAAAATATGATTTTCCTTGGAACATGTAAAGAAAAACACAATGTGAAAAGTAACTGTAAGAAAGAAATGGTTCAAGAAGCTTCAATAGTTTCTACTGCAAGGAAATTGTACACTCTTTAGAACTCAAATGCTTATCAGCAAGGACTCACATCACTCTGTAGGTCATAGGCTTGCCTAGCATGGACAACATCATTCTGGTCTGGCAGGCAGATCCACTGGTGCAGGTAGTGCCTGTAGTCAACGTCGCTGACCAAGCCTTGACATTTCTTGGCCAACACGATGCCTAGCATGTCCACTGGGCTACTGAAGTGGGTCTTGGTCTTCTCAAAGGCTTTCTTGTACTCCCTGTCACTCTGGATCTTGGCCACGTGCATCGACCACATCATCTTGGGATCGTCCTCGATGTTGCGGGCGCCGATGTGGTGCCCGAGCTGCTTGCGGTACCCTTCCTTGTACTTGTACTGCAGGGGCAAAAAATTGATCATTGAGTCTTAGCTGAGTTTTTGTT
>NW_008612197.1:326-3185 GCF_000691845.1 Merops nubicus | reverse complement strand
CTGGCAGTGCTGGGGAAGGGCTGGGATCCATGAGCCTGAAGGTCTCTCCCAAGGCAAAGGATTCTGTGACTGATATCCTGGAGCAGCAGAGAAATCTGAGCCCTGGCTCAGATTTCCAGACCTTGCATAAGTAATGAAAAGCTCTGGCTTCCCAGTGATCCCAGTAAGAGTGGGCCAAGAGGAACTGGTGCCCTGAGGAGGCCAAGCAGGGCGCTGGCAGCAGATCCTCCAGGTTCCATCGTGGTTCTCTGCTGCTCCAGGACATCTCCCAGATGTGGTGCCACTTTGGCCCAGAGAACATCCCCCACGCTGTTCTGGTGACCACCTCACCCGAGGTGGGACAGCACGTGAAAATTCCTCTGGCATTAGGTTATCCAGGATACTCCCTCCCCTCCACCCGGCCGGAGGAGAAGGAAACACACACCAGAAAATTCCATGTGTCAAATGGAAAACAGTAAAACAGGGAGGGATTTTTTATGGGCAAACAAAGGGAGATAAAAATAATCTGTGCAAGGAAGGGGGGTGGCTGCTCACGGGGCAACGTGACGCCCTGGGGGGAGCGGGTGCAGGGAGGGAGCGGAGTGAGCGGGGGATGCGAGGCAGAGTCCTGCAGGGAACGCTCCCTGGGGTGCTGGGAGAGGCACCAACAACACCTCCTGGCTGAGCAGGGACAGCAGTGACAGGCAAAGCACAGGGCAATAGGAAACAGCCTCAGGTTGCCCCAGAGGAGGTTGAGGTTGTCCCTGAGGAACAATTTCTTGCCCTTGAGGGTTGCCCAGGGCTGTGCCAGGCTGCCCAGGGCAGTGGTGGAGTCCCCACCCCTGGAGGGGTTTCCAAGCCGTGGAGATGTGGTGTGAGGGACACGGGGCAGTGGGGACCTGGCAGTGCTGGGGAACAGCTGGACTCCATGATCTCAAAGGTCTCTTCCAAACTAAATGATTCTGTGGTTCTCTAAGGTTCCAGCATGGGTGACAGGCCCAGCACTCCTGGCTTTACTGGTGCCCCCTTGATTCGAGGTGAGGCTGCTCAGCCCCAGCCTTTCAAACACTGCCTTTAGACTAGAAAACTCCACGTTTCCTGAAAGAATTCGGTAGCTTCTGGCTCTTGGACACACCCCTAAGATGTACCAGCCACTCTATCAGGTCCCACCAGCCCAGGACATCTTTTAGTCTTTTGGGCCATTTCATGTCTTTTTGCCCACACATCAGACAAGCCAGTCCCTGGAATCCTCTCCAAGGGGCACAGAATCCCAGTGTGGTGGGGCTGGGAGGGACCTCTGGGGATCATCTCATCCAGCCCCCTGCCCCAGCAGCTCACCCACAGCAGGGTGCCCAGGATGGTGCCGAGGTGGGGACACAAGTGGGTGTTGGAGTGCAGCAACCAGCCTGGCAGAGCCGTGGCACACCGAGGGGGTGCCACTGTCCCTCTGCAGTGCCAGAGCCAGGAGAGGGCACGCGACGGGGGCTGCAGCCTTGGCACCTCAAGCACAGCTCCCTTCCCACGTGGCCTCAGGGCCTGGCTGGGCCAGTTCTGTGTTAACAGCACCCAGTGCCCTGAGATGGCGTTTCCAGAGGAAATACAGAAACAGAAACCAGCGGATTGCTCTGTGGCTCTCCCCAGATGAAAGAAGAGGAAGCTGGGCCCATGGGAGCGGGCGGTGGGGTGGGATGGAAGCGGCCTGGCTGGCCAGTTCCACCCAGTCCTTGCCCAGGGTCACCGTCAGTTTTTTCAGGAAGTGGTCTGGTGTTTCACGTGCCAAAAGAAACCCCGGGCAGGAAGCACAAATTACAGTCACGTTTGTGCCTTTTAAGCCGACCTATGGATTGTGATGGAGCCATTCCGGGCAAACAAAAACACTCCAGGGAATGAGAGCTGCACGTTTCTGCAGCCCCACCTCTGTCCTGCTGCGGGGGCTCCGGCAGGGAACGACCCGGGAGGAGCAGCAGGGGCAGCAGCTTTGTTCCCTTACTGCCCCTCCGCTTGCACCTGGATCCCCACTTCCCAGAAAACCCAGCAGAAGAGGGCCAGGAGGAGCAGTGCAGGGGAACGGTGAAACTGCCACAGTCCCAGCCCGAGCAGAGTGCCCGGGGGTCAGCTCCAGGCCCTTTGTACAGGCCTTTAATCCATAGTGTTAGTGCTTCATGGGGTGATTCTGCCTCCTCAGCAGTTCTGGCAGAGCACACAGTGCACTGGGCAGCGTTACCCCTGCGCTGCAGGTGCCAGAAAACAAACCCCACAGCCACAACGGCGAGTTTGCAAAGGAAACCCATCAGGTGTTCAACTTAATCGGGTTCCTGAGCCTCCAAACAGTCTCTCTGTCTATAAACCTGTTCAGTGTGGCTGGTGGGGAAGAAAGAACTTACCAAGAGACTCACATCAGGTCTGCACATGAACGTTTTTCTTTAGAAACTGATTAAAACACAGCACTTGGAGGTGTGCTGCACCTCCGTGGGCTCACAGCGTGGTGGGGCTGGAAGGGACTTCTGGAGATCATCTCATCCAACCCCTCTGCTCCAGCAGGTCACCCACAGCAGGGGGCCCAGGAGGTTGCCCAGGCAGGTTTGGAATCTCTCCAGAGCAGGAGACTCCACAGCCTCTCTGGGCAGCTGCTCCAGGCTCTGGTGCCCTCAGAGCAAAGTTCAATTTAAATATCTGAGAGCTGGACAGCAATTTTATTTACATAAGAAAGAATCAAAAGAAAGCAGCAGTAAAAGAACCCTGTTCCTATTGGTACTGGAATCAAGAGCCCACCAGATGAGTGCTACAGCTCAGCGAAGGGATCCTGACAAATGATTCTTCTTAGAACCACAGAATAATTTGTGGTTCATAATAAGGGAAGGGACCTTAGAGGTCATCTTA
>NW_008612197.1:0-265 GCF_000691845.1 Merops nubicus | reverse complement strand
CCCCCCTGGAATGGTTCCAGGGAGGGGGCAGCGACCACCTCTCTGGGCAGCCTGGGCCAGGGGCTCACCTCCCTCAGTGTCAAAGATTTCTTCCTTCTCTTTAGTCTAAATCTCCCTCTTTGAGTTTCAAACCGTCACCCCTTGTCCTGTCACGACAGTCCCTGCTAAAACGTCTGTCCCCAGCATTCTGACAAGTCCCTTCAGTCCTGAAAGGCACCAGGTCTGCCCGGAGCCTTCTCTCCTCCCGGCGGAACAAGCCCAGCTC
>NW_008612196.1:0-1353 GCF_000691845.1 Merops nubicus | reverse complement strand
GGTTGGTCTCTTCTCCCAAGGAACTAGATATAGGATGAGAGGAAACGGGCTGAAGTTACACCAGGGAGTTACTGTTGGATATTAGGAAGAATTTCTTTCCTGATAAAGCTTGGCAAGGCCTTGGCCCAGGGAGTGGTGGAGTCAACGTCCCTGGAGGGGTTCAGAAAACCCCACGTGTAGACGTGGTACTTCAGGACAGGCTTTAGCGGTCATGGTCGGGTTGATGGTGGGCTTGATGATCTGAGATCTTTTCCAACCCTAACGATTCTATGATTTGGTCATTTTGTTGTTTCTCTTTGTGGGAAAAATCCCCTGGAGGCATGGGCTGGTAGCAAACCAGGATGCAGAGGCCAGGGAGGTGACAGGCACTGTGCCATCCTGGCTGGGCTGACCCCAGCTCAGCCCTGCTGCCCCCTGCCCCAATCTGCCTGGCTGGGCTGGCACCACCCAGCATGGCCATGCCAAAGGTGCCTCATCTGGACCATGCACACAGGAGCGACCCTCCTATTGGTGCCATGCTGGCAGCCCTGCTGCAAGGATAGCCCAGGGCTTCCCATACCTGCCCCCTCTGGCACAGCCCAGGGCTGGGAGCCTGGCAGCACCCAGTACACCCCTGCCCAGTGCTTCCCTGCCCCTGGCATGTGCTGCAGCAAGCGGCGAGGTCCTGCTGGGTTTTCCCCCTTCCCAAAAGCAGCTATGGAAAAAACAGCTTGAACTGTGTGGAAGGTCACTCTTCACACTCTTGCCTTGGGGGGACACAGCCCTGACAAGCTGGTGTCCACCCAGGCCCAAGCTGCCACCAACCAGGTGTTGCTGGCACGACAGGGACACCACCCGTCCAGCCCCCCAGGGCCCCTCTCCAGCCAAACCTTCACCACTGGGCTGTCTGCCCCCGTGCAGGGAAGCGAGGGAGGCAAGGAAAGGGTTAACTCGCTCTCATGCCCCAAAGAACTGAGATTTATTCAATTGCCAGAGGGAATGTGATTAAGAAAAAAAAATAATAAAAATCATCAACTACAGCAGGCTCAGAGGCACGGGGTTGCTAGCAGCATGGACAGGACGGTGTCAGCCCCCCTGGGCTGTGACCCCCCAGGGAAAGGTGGTCCCTGGGCAGCTGGGCTGGGGACAAGGGCTGGAGAGTGGCAAGAGCACAGGGGCCAAGGAGGAACCCCCCCACCCCCCCAAAAGGAGCGCCGTGGGTGGGTGAAGCTCTCTTGTGTCGCGGGGCAAGGGGCGACCGGGGCTGCACCCTGCTCTACGGGACAGGGAGGAGGCACCTGGGAAACTAGTCATCACTACAAAGGTCTTTGCTTTTTAAAAACTACAACCAAAAACCATTAAAAAAAAAAAAAT
>NW_008612195.1:0-621 GCF_000691845.1 Merops nubicus | reverse complement strand
AGATTCTGGTTCTGTTCTAGCAGAGGATTTAGTAGCATTGTCTTGATGGTTGGACTTGATGATCTTAAAGGTCTCTTCCAACCTTCTAGGATTCTAAGGAAGCAAAACAAACAAACTAAATAAAGAAATAACGTTAAAAAAATCCCACAAAACCAAAGAAACAAAAAAACCCCACCCACAAACAACATAACCCATAGAGTGAGGAGCAGGATTGTGGCTAAATTGCTAAACAGTCATGAGCTTTAAGGATATCTAATATCTGCTGACTTCTCTAAGTCTTTTGCCCTGCCTCACCTTATAATAAAGAGTGGACAGAGACAAGAGAAGTCAAGAGCATGTTGAGCAAAATGAAAATTCCCTCATTTTGGTGCAGTTTTTACGTCTGACATGAACTGCTTCCCTAAATATGTATAAATCCCTGTGATGTTTTTGTGCTATGATAACTTTTGAGTATCATATGTTGATTTGATTATTGGAAAGTTTTTCTGCAAGTGGTTTTTATTCAATGAAAATCTATCTTTGGAAGCAAATGAGGAAGGAAATGGGCTGGTAAATATTTTAAAGATTTTAGAGGATGGTGTCACAAGCATAAGTTTTGATAATTTTATTTCTACAACACCA
>NW_008612194.1:1079-2593 GCF_000691845.1 Merops nubicus | reverse complement strand
GGGGCTGCTTCCTCGTCCCTGCCGTGAGCCAGAGGCCAGCCCAGCGCACAGCCCCTCACCCCAGCCCCAGCCTGCTGCGGGGCCGGGCGCCGCTCCTGAAAACCAGGAAGACTTCACAGCTAAGGTGGAAAGGGGTCATTCGGAGAGTGTTCCTTGCTCCACAGGGCTCCATTCTGGGTGACTGCACCTCCCTCCTGTGCTGCCCCATGTGCACGGTGTGCCAGCTGAAGAGAGACATCAAGCGGAGGAAGGAGCTGGGCATATTCTGGTAGGCTGGGTGTGCCGGCCCAGGGTTCTGGTCACTGCTCCGCAGAGCCGAGGAGGTTTCCAGAGTCTCCCCTCCCACCCATGCCTGGCTTCAGACAGGGTCGCTGCGGGGTGAAAGGGTGACCCACCCTGCAGCAGACTGTTGCTGGAACCTGCAGGACAGGGATCTGCTGGGCGTCCATCCCACACGTGGCACGGGGCAGGGCGAGGCACCGACCTGCCCCCTGACCCTCCTCTGTCCTTGCTGAGCCCTGTGGAGCCGCCGCTGCCCTGACCCTTGGGAAACGCAGCGTGGCGAGTTTGCCTTGGTTGTTGTCAATTCCCCCTCCCCTGGGTAACACCAGCAATAAACAGCAGTTTGTCTGTCTTCCTGCCTGTCGTTTGTGCCTCCTTGTGAGCCAGGACACACACCAGCACAGCGAGCACAGGAACCACGACCTTCTCTTCTGCCAAGCAGTGTTCTTCACCCACATGTCCACGCTAAGGTTCAAAAGTAACACGGTACCTACCCAAAAGGGGAGCTTCTCTGCAGGTCCTGATCTGCAGAGCCAGACACTTGTCAGGGATGCCTGGCTGACTCTGATGTGGCTCACCTGTAATGAGGCTTTTCTGTCATCCCTGCTGCTGGCAGCAGCTTGGCAAGCACCGTGCCACTGACACCTCAGATAATACGTCTAGGTGTGCCTATAGGTGACTGATCACAAGGACCTGCTTCCTTTACTAGTCACGAGTTGTACTAACTCGTAGCAAGTTCACAGAAACAAATCCTCCGTGTCCGGGCGCAGCCTCTGCGTGCTCCAGAGCTCCTCAGCCGAGGCGGGTGCTGGTGCCCCTCACCCCAGCTCAGGGCTGGCTGCCCGGGGCCCCTCACTGCGCTGCCACAGCTCCCCCTGCAAGGACAGAGCCCCGCGAGGACCCAGGTCCCTGCAGGGCTCCTAACGCCAGCACGTCTTAGGGGAGCAGCAGCCCTGGGGAGGAGACCCCCCACGACCAGGGCTGAGGAAAGCCCCGGGGTCCTGGCTGCCCCTGCCAGGATGGCCAAGGGCTAAAAGGGCGCTGAAACAAAGAAACCGAAACTCAACAGCCTCGACGGCTTCCTCCGTGCAAACCTCGTTACAGCCTGCGGCGTGGGGCTGCTCCTCTGTGGGCGAGACCCCCCAGCTGCGGGCAGGGGTGGGGGGTGCCCCACAGCGGTGGAAGGGCTGGGGCAGCTGCGCCTCGCTGGGGCTGGGGGTGCCAGGGTTTAC
>NW_008612194.1:763-1034 GCF_000691845.1 Merops nubicus | reverse complement strand
CTCTTGGTCTGTGTTGGCTCGGCAGCCACCACGGGCTGGCTCAGATTGCTTTTCTGTTAAAAGCAACAAAGCTTAAACCAGTGGTTTTTGCACAGAGGGGCTGGGGCTGCATGGGGCCCTTGGGCTCTGGCAGCTCCTGGCACCCTCAGAACAAGGGAGAGGAGAGGTTTATTCAACAACGCCCTTCCCACCCCTCAGTTTTCCCCACCCCAGCTCCTGTCACCTCTTCTGCAGTGGCTACAACAACAGCACGGCCCCCGTGGAAGGGGGG
>NW_008612194.1:413-685 GCF_000691845.1 Merops nubicus | reverse complement strand
GTTATTTACTGCGGGTTCTCCACCGTAAGCGCTCCCCCGACCCAGTGACTTCCCAGGGTTTCTATCTAGAAAGGTGTCACATATTCGCGGTCTCTCCCGGACATCACTAAAACACAACGTTATTTACTGCGGGTTCTCCACCGTAGGCGCTCCCCCGGCCCAGTGACTTTCCAGGGTTTCTATCTAGCAAGGTGTCACATATTCACGGATATTCCGGGATGTCAGAGACCTCCCGGACATCACTAAAACACACCTTTGCCAGGATATAATTC
>NW_008612194.1:0-228 GCF_000691845.1 Merops nubicus | reverse complement strand
GCGGGGGGCTGAGCTGAAGCTCTTCTCCTGCCCGCCCTGCGGGGGAGGGACGCGACTCCTCTGGCTGGGTGGCGGGCAGGCACCTGCCGGGGGTCTCTGGGGCTGTGTGCTCGGGTGCTGGCTGGGAGAAGACCCTGCTGCTCCGTGCTGCAGCTACGGGCTGTGCTGCCCCAGAGGGACCCCCAGCCCTGCCCTCGGGAACAGGACCGGGCGGGAGCCCTGCGCCAC
>NW_008612193.1:14290-37529 GCF_000691845.1 Merops nubicus | reverse complement strand
TTTGATTCATATTTGCATGCATTTTGGCAACCAGATAATCTCGTATAGTACTGCAGTGAGTGAATTGAATCAATAAAAAGAATCACTCAACTCTAGTACTAACACAGTCTGAAATACACCATAGCTTCTGTACAAATATCCTACTGGGTTTTAAGGATTCTTCTGAGAATTCCTCTTGATCAAATAAAAAAAGGATGAAGCTAATGTATTCTGTACAGGACAACAAGTTATGAAATGACTGTACTTACAGGCTTCAGATCACAGTGAATGATTCTTTCCTGGTAGAGCACTTGTAAACATCTCAACACACCCTGAGTGAAGTGTCGAATTAAAGACAAACTGAAACCTTGGAAATTGTTCTTTTTGATCAACTCATACAAGTTTATTCTGTGGGGGTTGTGGGGATGGAAGAAGAAGACACAAAGCAGAAAAAAGATTAAGGAACTTATTTTTTGATTCATTTACAGTCCATTAAGAGAGTATTTAGCCTGTCTTCCTACATGAGGGAGGACTTATGCAGAAGAAAATGACTTAGCTATTTTCCTCCTTGAGAATGCTGTTCTCCATGTTACATACACAAACATGTTCCTGAGGCTCCAGATCTAAAGAAGGCATAACAACCATGTTGCTGAACTCACTGTGACGTTATGTAGCTGTGCTGATTTTCACAAAGACCAATGATCAATTAAGAACTGAGAGAAATAAATTTTCTTCAGTCTCCTTTCACTCTCATTTGTCTTTGCTTTGACATCTTGTGTAAATCCTCTAAAGAGTCTAATCAGCAGTAAATCTTTCTAGATTTACCAGAATTCAGGGCTCATTCCTTCAGAAGTCAATGAAGTTATTAAGACTTGATGGAGAAAATAGTTCACAAATTTAGAGGTTTTCACTATATTTTAGAAACAATACCAATTTCACTAGACAAGTATTTTTATATGACAACCAATCTCCAGCTCTTCTGTAAAGAGCTGAACATAGTGTCTATGCCATGGATGCTTTCCTATGAGTTTCCACAGCAGCTTTCTGAAAAGATTGTTCTGTATCTTTCTGGAGAAAAGAAGTCAACTCTCACCCCTCTGTGTCTGTGAGTGACAGACTCACAAACAGCAACACAGTGAATTTAGGTCTCTTTGAGATTAAGCCTTCCATACAATGATGTATCTTCAGCAAGGAGTATAACACATCCATCAACAGGGGCTTTACTATAAAGGATGGGAAACTGTGGGTAACCTCCACAATTCCAGTTTGATGCACTGGCTGCAAGGAAGCTGGTGAATAGAATGATCTGATTTCTCTCAGATTTATCCAGAACTCCTTGTAAAGCACAAGATGTAGAATGTTCCTTAAAGTTTCTGTAAAGGAAAATATACTTTACCCCAGCAGTTCAAAGGAAATACAGAAGTGATTGCGAAAGTAGAAGTATTCCTTCATGTGGATGATATTGTGAGTATCATCTTTGTCCTTCTTCAGGAGAGCATCAAGTATCTTCACTTCTACCAAAGCCTGGCTGTGAAATCTGAAATATTACATGACATAGGAATGATAACATTAACTCAGCCTTGCATTTGTAGAAATACAAATTCTTACAAACATCAGAATCTAACTGTAAACTCCACATGGGACAACAATTAAGAATTTACCATTCATCCCTGTTAATTACTGTAACATTCATTCTTTATGATTTTTCCTTGTCTAAATATACTGGTGTTACACAGCACTTAAAAGTGGTTGTTTTGACATGTCTGAAAAAATGTTTTCATGAGAAAGTTTCAAATGAGCATGCAGAGTAAAATCCTAGTGCTGTCCAAGTCCACAGGAATGCTTTTGTTTACTCAAACAGAACCACGTTTCACACCTACTGCAGTAAGACAGTCAGTTTTGAAGGGCGTCTTTACATTATAGTGTTCACTGAGGGGGAAAACTGAGCAGCTAAATCTGTTGCTGGTGTCAGCATCATTCTCAACTGCTTCACTGACTCCGATTCAAGCTAAACTCAACTAAAAATTTGTAACAAAGCACAAAACAACAAGAGATTGCTTAAGACCATAATGTAGAATTTTTCACATTACAGTGAGTGACTGGAGCCTCTCAGCACATTCCTGCAGTTCTGGAGTCTACGGGAGGAATGGAGGCTCTCGGCTCTCAGTCATGCAGGGCTGGTCACAGACTGTATCTCCACTTGGTCCAGGCCAATTCTGAGTCTCCAACATCACCTCAGCTCACTCTGTTCTCAAGGCATTTAATGAAAGCCTGATGTACAGGGAGGGTTGATTTTGCTTTCCTCACATTTGCCCAGGTTGTCACTGCCTATATAACAAAGATCTGATTGTATTGGTTTAAAGTCAACAGATGTCTCACCTTTTCTTATTCCTTATTATTTTCAGTGCCACTAATTCATTGGTTTTATGATCCAAGCATTTAGCCACCTGCCCAAATGACCCTTTCCCAATGACTTCCAGCACTTCGTATCTGTATGCAATATGGTCATGTAAAACCTTCAAAAGAAAACAAACAGTTTGGATTCAAATAGTATGACAAAGATCAAGCTTTAAAGTAATTCATGTGCCTGTGAGTTTCCTGTCTATGAATGATGCTGCACTGGCAGGAAGTAAAGTCTACATTAAACAAGGGTGACAGAGAAAATAACAAGTGCATGCTTCATTAATCCACCTACCTTGTATCGACTCTGAATGAGATGCAAAGTGAGTCTCCCTTTAGGATTCCTGTTCTGAGCTTTAAAGTGATTGGTATTAATGTTTTCACTATGTGAATACTTATCTTCTAGAAACAACATCTATTTCATATAGGTCACTGAAGATTTGGCAGACAGTCACTACAGACTTAGTGAGCTGAAAATAAATACCATAATTTTTCAACTTACCTTTAAGTAGGAACCATGCTCATCATCATAACAATTATTATTCTGGGTTTCAGGCAAACCTTCAATCTTTTTAGCTTCCAGCCCAAGAAACCATAGCTCTGTATAATTGAAAATTTCTTTTTGCTCATACACTGTTAACTGGTTTCTAAAATATTTCAAGGCTTCTAAATCAAAAAACAAGAATATAAAACAAAAAGATCAACAAAATGTCAGAAACCTGATGGCAAATTGCTTTTACAGCGGAACATTTTACAGTAAAGCAGAAGACTAAGTAGCTGACTGTTAGAGACTCCTTCCAACCAACATTTCAATGATTCTACAATATCGATACTTTGCACAAATTTATGGGTTTGTTTTGGTTTTTTTTTCTTCTTTTTCTGACTTACAGTATTATGGTCAACAAAGCATTCATCATCTCTCAGCAAAACTTCTAAGAGAGCTTCAGTAACAACGATCTGATTCTGAGCAAAGTTATGTACCTTGATGTTTTTAAAAATCCCATCTGTTGCCTATCTGCTTCAGCAAGCTTCATGGACTACATAAAAAGTATGCTTTTATTGTTTTGATTGTCATATATTAATATGACAAAGTGGAAGTAAGTTTTAGTTAACCAAAGCTTTTAAGGACTTGATTTTCTGATAGAAAATGTCACATTCAGATGCATGAGGTTAGGAATTAAATGGGGCCTGAGTCTGCTGTTCTCTTGATTCTTTCTGCATGGAAATATTTCAGCTACCCTAACACCTCCACTTAAATCATTTAAATCTAGATAAATAATCATATGGTAGCATTACAAAGCAACATGTTCTCTAGGCATGCATGTGGGTGTTTTGTTAAACAGTGGCAGATCTTCATCCACTAATGCAGGGATGCTAAATCCTTTCAAAGCCAAATGCCACTACTTTTTTTTTTTTTTTCCTAAGCTCCTTCTAAAAAAAGATTAACTCTGCCAGAAACTTTCCAGGTCTGAGAATTCCCCAAAATGCAGTTTAGTCCACTTAGACAAGTCTAAGCTGCACAGCTGCAAGCAAGTGGGGAAAGTCTTTTATCATTGCAAGAGAACATGGCTGTCACCTACATGACCTGTCATAAGTCTTAGACAAGTACACATTGTTTTGTATGATGCATACCTCTCTCATTGATATATTTGTACTAGTCTATTCATTCTCCTATTACGTACATCCCCAAGTAGCATTTTTAGAAGTCACCAAAACCATCCACATTCCTGTCCTCCAAATTGTTTTTTAAATATTTCAGTGACCATTTGGCATGGGACCTGTGGTCACCGAGCATCATCCTGACTGCATACGCTCCTGCAGGCAGCCTACCCCTCCAGTCTTTTCAGTATGTTCTCTTATATTCTACCTGAAGCTGTCATAGGCAGTTTGACAGTGATGCTGGTGTTTTCCAGTTCTGATGTTTTTGTCTGGGCTCTGGTATCACTTTCAGGAAGACAGTCTGGAAGGTTAAATTGGGAAAAAGTGCCTTGAGTTCCATTTTCCTGCTAAGCAAAAAAAAAAAAAAAAGTAAATTTTTTTCAGATATTTTCATTAATGTTCAGCTGATCTGATATAAAAAATATATTACAAAATGCTATATTCCCAAAGACAAAGCTGCAAGATATTTATTCTGGATTTGTTGACCTAGTAGAGAGGGGTTTAATTAAGTATCACAGGGAAGAGTCATCATAGCCTAAAGACCTTGATACTCCTGGGGTAATTCCATCACCTCAGCATCTGCTGAAGTGGGAAAAGCATTCTGGGAAATTCCTGAACTGTGTTCTTAATGTAGGTGATCTGAGATGCACTGCTGCTACTCACATGCAAGGAACAACTGGTTGAGGATGTAAAGGTGAACGAAAGGGCAGCTTTGGCTGCAGTGACCGTGTGATTGTGAAGTTTAAAATCCTCAGAGAAGTGAGTGAGACAAGCAGAATTACAAACCCTGATCTTCAGGAAAGCATCTTTTGGCTCATTCAGTGATCTTTGAGTCATAAACTTATGGAAGACTGTCCTGAAGTACATAGGAAATCAGGAGAGCTCATTAATCTTCAAAGTTAACCTCCTTAAAGCACAAGAATAGTCCATTCTAACGTGCAGAAAGTTGAGCAGAAATTGCTGAAGGCCAGCGTGGATGAAAAGGGAACTTCTGAAGAAGGCTTCAGGGAACTACAGGCTGGTCAGCCTTACCTCAGTCCCTGGGAGGGCTATGGTACAATTCCTCTTGGAAACCATTTCCAAACAGAAGACTAGAAATTGGTTTGGAACAGCCAGCATGGATTTGCTAACATAAGTTCTGAGCAAATGGTGTTTGAACAACTTGATTGCTGTTTCTGATGAAGTAATTGGCTTGGCCAATGAAAGAAAAGCAGGGGACCTTGTATACTTTGACTTCAGCAGGGCCTGTGACACTGTCTCCCACTTTATTCTTGAAGACCAAAGACTGAGAACTGAATAAATGGATCATAATGTGAGTGGAATATCGGCTGGATGGTCAGGTTCCAAAGACTGTGATCAGTGGCAACTGGTTACTAGTAACAGCCCTCAGGGATCAATCCTAAGGCCAGTACAGTTTAGTATCACTAATAATGACCTGGACAATGGATGAATTCACCCTGTCAAATCTGCAGGGCTGCTGTTGAAAGGGACTTCAGTGGGCTGGAAAAATGGACTACAGGTGTCTTCTAAAGCTGAATGAAGACAAATGCTGGGTCATGCACCTGTAACAGAATATAGTCATGCAACAGGACAGGCTCAGGGACAAACAAAAGGATGCAGCTTTGCAGGGAAAGGCCTGGCAACAACCTGCACAGGAGGTAGCTGCATGCTCTTGTAGCAAAGAAGGCCAAAGTCATCCCAGGTTGTATTAGTAACCAAACCATCAGGGTGGGAGAAGTGATCTTCCCCTCTCTTCAGGATTTATGAGACCATGCTAAGAGTATCATGTCTAGTCTCAGGTTTCCCTGTACAAGAAAGACATTGACCAACTGAAGTGAATTCAAGGGATGGTCAGGAGCCTGGAACACATGATGTACAAGGAGAGGTTACAGGAAATACATTTGTTTAGCCTGCAGAAGAGGAAGCTTCATGAGCTACCTTACTGCTGTCCAGTTACTTGACAGGAAAGTACGGAGAAACAAAACCAGACTCCCCTCAGAGGTGCATGGTTCTAGGACAAGATGAGTGTGTGGCTAATGGACACAAGCTGAAACATAGGAAATGCTGAGAAACATTTTTTTACCATGAGAGTGGTTCACTATTACAACAGGTTGCCCTAAGCTGTGGACTCGCCAACCTTTAAGATTACAGAATCCAGTTGAACGAGGCCCTGAGCAACCAGCCCCAAGTTTGCTCTGCTTGCAGTAGGAGGTTGGGCTGGATGCCTTCCAGAGGTCCCTTCCAACCTAACTTATTTAGAATTTCTATATTTTCTGATGAGTCACAGAAGTGCAACTGGAGGGAGACACAAAAGATCAGTCTCTCTCAGTGTCAGAAGGGTACAAAAGCCATATTCAATAACGAGCACATGGCTGACAAGACAAGAAAAACCCAGGCAATGTGATATGGACTAACCAGTGGACAATCCTAGCCCACCAAGTTCTTGCAAGTAGTCCTGGCTAGTATCACTTGGATACATGCATCTTGGTGCTTGTGAGTTTTGGGTTAAGAATGTGCTAGGACAAGTGAAGTCGAGTTTGTTTTAAAATCAAATCATCTTTCTGTATTTGTCTCTAACCTTGCTACATTATTTTTCAATATTAACTGCTACAAAAGCAGGGTAACCAGGTATGAGGGGCACCACTTGACCAGCTCAAGTACAGGTCTGTGCAGACACGTATCAGTCCTACTTCTATCATCCTGAGCCCCAGCTAGAGAACTCCACTCTTCCTATTCCAGTACACACTCCTTCAATTCAGCAATAATGTGTTATTTGTACAGAAGGGTAAACAAAGAAGGTCTCCAAAACAACACAGAATCATACGTTCTAGTTTGAAAATGCTTGATTTTCTTACTGGTATTTACACAGCTTCTTATATAAGTCTACAAATGCCTTTTAAGGGGTAAATGATACACACCCCCTAACCAAATTAAATCATTTTTAGTAGTAGCAAGACGTCAATTTCACAAAGCATTCGAGAAGACTCTTGACTTCCCAAACACATGTCCTATGTGGAGACTTCAGTGTGAGACATCTGAAAAGACTTCATATCAGAGTCCTGTAAAACCTGTCAAACCTCTCAACAAAGAGACTCCCTTGCAGAATAAGAAAGCTGAGAGAGAGAATGATCAGAGTAATGGTGGTGAGTAGCTCAGGTCCCTGATTTGTTGGGGAGAGAAGCAGCAAAGGAAGAAGAGCACAGAGAGATGATGGAGCCAGGATTTGTAAAAAAATGAGAAAGAAGGAATGGCAGAAGTGAAGATGACTTGAAAAACTTCCTGTGATGTTGGGTGTCTGTTAAAATATCTGGAGATACACACAAGGATGCTGGTAAGTAATCTGTCTGTTTGACTGTTTATAGTTCATTTTATTTTTTTATTTTTTTTTACTCTTTAACTATAGCTGTTTATTTTTTTTATTTATTTTTTTTTTACTCTTTAACTATAGCTCAAAACAGAAACTGATGCAAATGCTGATGCTAAATTACTTCTTTCTTCCCACACACAAACAGACTTGTGACACTTTGCCAGTGACACTCTCTTAGCAGCACTTTGAGAAAAGCTGATGAACTCGGTAAACACAAGATGTGTAAGAGCTTTACAACGCACCTGAAAAGAGGGAAGGGCACTCTGCAAGCCATTAGTGGTTATCTGAGGCAGGCTGCTTTCAAGGGGGAGAGGCTTTGTAGTGTCTGCCACCAAAGCATGCCTTGCTTGACCTTCCAGATGTGGGAGGGGAAGAACACCACGACTGAGTTTCTAAACAGAAAGCAGAAGTAAGTATTACATAACGACGTAGCAAGCAATTCTGTGTAAGTCCTTCGAAAGCCAGAGAGACTTAGAAGCTTGGAAAATGGTGTGGTTCACTTCTGACACCCAATGGCGAAGGGGAAAAGAGCAGATACTCTCCGGCAGCTCCCAGGGATTCTGGCAGGGGTTTGTCCAGCCAATCGGGCAGCCTGGCACATTTTATGGCATGAAAGTTTCTCTACAAGAACACCTCCATTCAGTATCAGAGCGGTGACTCCTTCAGCTGGAGAAGGTGGTTGGGGCTGGAAAATGAACAGCCAGTCCAGGCAGCAGGACTCCTCCGAGCGGGGAAAATAAAGTGTATCTAGAGTAACGAGCAGACATGAGTTGTAAATAGCAGGCAACATTATTACTTATTCCCAGTGGCAGACAAGAAATTTGGGCTGGACTGCTGCCAAACAGCGTGGGTGGAGACAGTGAGAGGGTGTTCCCCACACTGCTTCCTCAGTATTTCCTTCTCCCTCATTTCCCATGGAGTTCACTTTGACTAGGCCCCTTTGTTGGACTCCTTCTGAGTGAGGAAACTGTAAGTCCTATGCAAACTTTACTGAAAAATAAATGCTTATAGTCCTTTGAGAACTCCAGGATTATTAGTCCTTCCTTTGGGTCCTGCACTTGGGCCACAATAACCCCATGCAACACTCCAGGCTTGGGCAAGAGTGGCTGGAAAGCTGCCCAGCAGAAAGAGACCCAGGGGTACTGATAGACAACCGATGTATGAGCCAGCAGTGTGCCCAGGTAGCCAAGAAGGCCTGTGTTGAAAATAGTGTGGCCAGCAGGAGTAGGGAAGTGATTGTCCCACTGTTCTGGTGAGGCCACACCTCAAATATTGTGTTCAGTTTTGGGCATCTCAATACAAGACAGACACTGAGGTGCTGGAGTGGCTCCAGAGGAGGGAACTAGGCTGGTGAAGGGTGTAGAGCACAAGTTTTATGAGGGGTGGTTGAAGGAACTCTGTTTAGTCTGAAGAAAAGGAGGCTCAGGGGAGACCTTATTGCTCTCTACAGCTGCCTGGAAGGAGGTTGTAGAGAGGCAGGTGCTGGTTTCTTCTCAGAAGTGACAAGCCATTGGACAAGAGGAAATGGCCTCAAGTTGCACCAGGGGAGCTTTAGGTTGGATATTAGGAAAAATTTCTTCACTTAAAGTGTTGTCAAGCCCTGGAACAGGCTGCCCAGGGATGTGGTTGAATCACTATCCCTCGACATGTTCAAAGGTCATGTAGATATGGTGCTTAGGGACATGGTTTAGCAGGGGAGTTAGGTTAGTGGTTGGACTTGATGATCTTAAAGGTTTTCTTCAACCTAAACCATTCTACGATTCCTTAACTTCTCCTGTTTGTTATTTGTAAGACATTTCTATCCCACTCATTCTGTAAAGTCAGTTATTTAAGGATGTGGTTTTATGAATGTTAGGACCTTTCTTTTTGGATATCTAAAGTGAGAGAAAATTACACTCTTAGCAGCAAAGAAAATTTTTGAAGTAGGCTATTTGGCAGATAATAGTAAAAACTTATCTGAAATAGATCAACTGTGCATTATCAAATGCAGAACAAGGTCCAGAGAGTTAAGCCTACGACCAATACAGCCCGTGATTTTTTTGTCATTGAGGAAGGAAAGAAATACATCTGTCAAGCTTTTGACAACAAAGGAGAGGTCCTGCTATTTTCTCAAAAAGCAAAGAAACAAAGCTTTCAACCCAAACAACTTGAATGAAAATGTTTCCTTTTCCAATACACTATGGAAAAGTCTTTAAAACCTTAGAACTGAGATTCCAGTGGACTTTTCATGAAAGCTTCAATAAACAAAAGTGGCTAGGCAGAAGTGCCTCAGATGTTACTGAATGAAAACAAAATACACACAGATACTTGGGACACTCATACACCTAGAGGGGAAATGGAAGGGGGCCGAGAATAAAGGACTTCCCTCTGCTCAGATTAATTATAAGGGGTCTCTTAGAAAACAATCATTCAGATATTTTTTAAGTCAGCTGTAGAGTCACATACCTGGTGGAAGAATCTGTTAGATCCCAGATGATCTCTCTCTTGAACACTCAGCTGAGACTGAGAAAATGCATCCACATGGGAAGACTGAAAAGATGAAATGATGCTTTACTAAAAATAATTCTGTGGGGAAAAAAAAATAATCCTGGAATCTCTATGGTTTCTATGTTTCTTTCCTTTGTGGCAACGTCTGTGCCAGCAGAGCGTATGAGAGAGGATCACAAAAGCTGCTGAAAATGTGCTATGCTTGAGCAATTCCTCTCCCAGTTGGCCAGCTGTTTTGTGGGCAGGTGCAGAGACAGCTTGTTTTGCCTATTATGCCTCTCAGCATGCTTGATATGCCCATGTGGTCAGTGGAGGGGAAGGGGGGGGGCTTTGCCATTTCTAAATATGTGCTCAAAAGCCAATAGCAAGCCTGCTTGGAAGGACAGATTCAACCTGCCTCATAAGGTAGATTGTGAGCCCACCCATTGTTAACAGCAGCATTAAACTGGTTCAATTTGTGATACAGATTTTATAGAAACACAAATCAATGTTTAAATTTACTTAGATGCAGGAAAAAAAAATCCATTTGCTCCAAAGGACAGATAATACTAGCCACAAATACAAAAAAAAAAAAAGAAACGTGGGGAAAGTGTTAAGCAGATTGTAATTTGTAAGATTTTGCTGGTGCTTGCAGCAGGATTTTTGTGATGATAAACATGATATGTAGCACTGTCCATTTCTGGCTAATAACAGTTGTTATCACAGTGAGTTGCAGAAATCTTTAGGATAAATTAGATACTGAGAACTCTGTGGCTAAAACAGTCCAGAGCTCTGCTCTGTGGGCTGGAGTGTATCCCACTGGGTTTGCTCTAAAGTGCTCCCGTGTCCATGAGCTCTGAGATACAATGTTGATCCATTCAGACTCAAAAAAGTTATCTTTATCCAAGCATATGCATCAGTTCCACTATAGAAGTTCTGAAGCCATACAACAGCAATATTTTTCTAGAAACAGGGAAACTTGGAGTGTTGAACTTTAACATAGGGTTTCAAAATACAAATTTACAGTCAAAATTATCTTATGGAAGTGAGATGCAGATTAAAAATACTTAAAGCAGCATGGTATTCTTCTGATGCTCTGCAGAGCTTCTGTGCCTGTCCAACAGTCTTAAATGGGCAGAGCACCTGCAGGTGATAAAGTCTTTGCTCTTTGCAATGACTTTGAGCCTATCCAGTGCCAGTGTCAGTGCCAGGGGATCACTTGTTAAAGGCCTTTGCCATAGACTTCAATTAGTCCACATGAAAATATGCATATGAGAGGGGTATGCTTAATGTGTTTTGTACTGGCTAGTGCCATAAAACCTCTGTCCATGAGGCAGCCTAGCTGTGCTGAAAGGGCCTCTCAGCTTGACAGAAGAAGACACAACCTGGGTTAGGCTGCTGCATCTGTGCCAGTACACTGCAGGTATATACAGGAGCTGCAGTGAGTGAGGGATGCTTTTCTACATCCTGATCCAGGCACATCATTGTATCCAGGGCACATCAGCATTGCCACAAAGGTGCAGAGTAAGGTGAAGACACATGTACAATGGCTCTGACACATCCTGCTTGGCAAGTATGAAATAGGTGCTCAGAGAGGCTGTGGGATCTCCATCCTCAGAGGTGAGATGAGATTAGAGACCTCTAGAAGACACTTCCAAATTAAATATGGAGAGGAAACTCTATGTACAAATCTACCTGATCACATGAAGGAAATGCTGCCCTTTGACATGCAGGTTCAACTGCTTCACCAACAACCATGAAGATGCCTCTAAAGCTGGGCAGACCAGATAGAAACTGCTCTTGGACAACTATGCTGTCAGTATCCATGGCAGGTGTTTTCTCTTTCTTTTCATTTGAAAATTCGGGAGAAAAACCCCACAGATAAATAAGTCCTTATGCAAGCTTAAAGGGGAAAGCAGATTCAGAACAAGCCAAGAACAGCAGCTCTGGATTTAGCCTTATTATATTAATTTGGTTCAGTTTGACAGGAAAGGTCACAGATCTCTGTGGAATAGAGGAGAATATTAGGAAAAGGAAAGGTACTAAGACCTTTTTCTGAAGGATACAGCAATTCCCATCTTTGGAACTGGAGATCAGCTGGCCAAGGATAACGGATTATGTGCTGTAAATCCCAAATATCCCCAGAGCCACCACAGCAAATGTCCCCAGAAGTGAATCACTGGATTACTGTATCCTACATATAAAGAGCTTGATGTACTTTGCCCAGTGCACTAAACATCCTTGTGATCACTATCCTTCAGTGTGAATTTGCACAGATGATCTATGGGAAAACCCAGTGTCACAGTATTTTTACAGTCAAAGACTTCACATGAAAACTACAGGTCCTGCATTTCAAGAGAGAATCACATTTGATATGAAAGAGAGTCTGGGATCCACACTCATAACTCTACTAGATATATCAACCCAGCTTTTAATAAGACTGCTTATTTTAGAGTGTGTCATACTTTTTCCACTCCCAGCTAGCTTCATTTTTCAGTTTCTGGAGCTGATGAAAACATTACAGTCCATTTAAAGACAGTTTCTTAACCACTTTGTGCTTTTCTAACTACAAGTCAATATAAAGACAGGATTTTACAGAGAAACAGCTATCATTGAAAACTGAAGAAACAGTGGACTTCACATACCTGTATGGACTGCAGGGTCTTGACTCCAAAACAGCATTTTATTTCTTAGCAATACTTTTAAAAGGCTATGCAGTGATGCCGATATTACTAAACAGAAATTTCTAAAGTATTCACAACTAGAGCATGAAAAATTCACAAAATGTCTTTAAAACTCAGCCAGGTGAGTGAGCTCCAAGATGTGCTGCCGGAATTTGGAATCCATGTAATTTCCATTACTGGGGAAAGATTAGCAGGATTTTGAAATGGACCTTTCTCCTTATACACTCCAAAAGCAAAATCAATCCATTGGCCTGAGGCTGTGCCTTTTTTTAATCACAGAAATTTATTATTCTCCTTGTCTCTCTTTCTCAAAACCTACTTATTGAGTGTTTATAGTTCTTCAGCACTCTTTGGGCAATTTCTTCAAAACACCTTAAAATCAGTACTGATCAACCCTCACAACATTCCTCTAAGCAAATAAATCACATAATCTTTTATTAATGGATAACGTGATCTATGTCTGCAACACTCCTGCTGGCAGCTGAGTGGGGAGGAGGTCAATGGTTGATCAGTTAGTCCACTCAGTGACTTTTATGACGGTCTTGACCCAGATGACCCATCAGCTGCTGCTGCCCTGGCAAAATCTTGTATACCTAGTATGGGATCTACAGCCGAGCTGCTGTGACTGGTTTCATTCTGGCAGACACACTTTAAAGAAAAACTGCAGCAACTGTTACAATTCCACTCCATTTCACCCCTGGCTGTCCTACTCCTAGAGCACTCAGCCTGTCCTACAGCTCCAATGTTGCACTTCAATCCCAGACTATCATCTCCTGTTATTCCAGGCCTTCAAGTCATGCCTTACCTTATTAATTCCAATTATCACTCAAGAAACAGAATGTCTTCATTCGCTACCTAGTCTGCAGTCATAAGGAGTTTTAGGTACTGAGCATACAGCATTCTCCAGAATCAGAAATAGTGACACATTTTCACAGTTTCCAAAATGTCAGCTTATTTTTTTTCAGCACCCAGTTGACTAGAGAAATCAGAAATGCATTAAAATTTGAGAAATTATTAAATACACAGCTATATAAAATATAGACTCCATTGTCTCCTCATTTAAATAGACACTTTCTTCTCTCCGTTCTCAAAACTGAATAAAGCCTGTAGAATACATAGAGAGAATGCAATGTAGGTGCTAAATCATGCAATATCTTAAAAAGCCATGGCAAATGCACCCTCATTCACTCAAAATACAGTAGGAACATAAACATTTTCCCCACCTTGTCAACTATTTCTGTCAGCATAACTGCAAGAGCCGTTTACTGCAGGGTAGAGGTTGTTTATTCCATTCAGAGAATGCATTTCAGGAAGCCCACCTTCATCTAGTCAGAGCATAGCAGGAGCAGTTTCATACACACTGCTCTGATCAGAAAAAAAATGAATAACGCTTCTGCTTGGTTTCAGATTTAAATTTTTATCCCGGAAATATGCCAGTGACTATTAGCTGCTCTAGTATTCTTTTGGTGGCCATCTGTTCCCTTTCTCAGCCTCCTTCTAGCCAAATATAATTTTCCATATTTATCATGGCAAGTCAGTAATAAGAAAGACAAATATAACAGGATTGGCTGTTCTCCTTGCTGTCTCAGTCTGTTCTTTCTCACTGAGCTCATGTGCTTGTGAAACCAAAAAAAACCACTTGAACTTCCATTTTTTCAAAATTTGTCACACTGACCTTGCTATACAGTGAGAAAAATCTATTCGCCAAGATTGCCAGCCTGGAAAATGAAAATAAATTAATTCCTCAAGGGTTGATTTCTCATTGGACATCGTGTTATTTACTGAGGTGGCATCTTGCTCTGTGGTTCTCGTTGGCATCAGTGCAAAGCTGCTGTGCCCTGTGACATAAAGAGGCTTTCATTTTGGTGTAGATAGTGAGACAGAGCTCAGCTGCTATCCCATCTTCTCCTCTTTTGGGTGTTGTGTATGTATGATGGAGCACTGGTGGAGATGTCCCTACTCCCCCACCATCTTAGGGGAATATCTCAACCTGAAAATACAACATGCTCTTTTCCTTCACACAGCCAAGGAATGGAATGTTCCCTACTGGTCTTAAATCTGTCGACAGTTCTACTTTCACTCAGAAACTTAAGGCTTTCAAAGGAGAAATACATGCTCACCCACAGAAACTCTAGAAGGTGACCACTTTTATTGATGCTCTGGGAATAAGCACCACTTTTCACAGTGTGGTCAAAGGACAAGCAGCTGTCCTTTCTCATTCATGGTGGCCCACACAATACTCTTGCCTAATATAATTGCTGAGATGCACCATCCTAAAAGGCACAACTCGCATTTCTGTCACTCCTCCTTTTCCATTCTTCCAAGCTTGGCAACTCTTCAGTCAGCACATCCTCCCCAGTATTACTTCTCACATACAAAAGAAACTTCTCATTCCTAGCCAAATAACCACATAGGCTGTCATACAATCAGGGCAGCTTCAGCCCTGGGAATTCATGGAGATGCCCTGTGCTGAAATACAAATTAAACAGCACAAACATGCCTTAAGTGTATATAACTCACTGCCACACAAGTATACACAGGTTAAGAGGCATTTGTGAACATGAACAGCTAGTTACACTCCAGTGCTTCTCTCCCACAAGTGTATCAAACACTTCTGAGTCATTTCAGCAAGCTTCACAAGAGGGGATGAAGGCAATGTAGTGTGTGGCACATTCTAACTGTGAAAATACAGATTTGTGATGCTGGAGATTATCAGTGCAGTGCACTGTTGATATCACATTGATGTACTGCACAGATGGGGAATGACTGTGATCACTACTGGCACTTGCTTGTAGCACACTCAGGATTTTAGTTTCTACCAGTCATGCCAGGGATATGAGGTGGGGCACGTGACAGAAAGCTGCACGCTGCATTTCCTCTGGTTTGTTTGTAGCTCAGCCACTCTTTTCATTAGAAGATCTCTACTACAGTTTTATGTAGTTCCACAACCCTCTAGGCTGTATCTTTCCACCTCAGCTTTTGACTTTTTTTGTTGAGAAACTACTAACCTTCTCAGGATAGCTTACTCAGAAAGGAGTGAAGGAAAGATCTGGTCATGCATTCAGCTGCCCCCATTAAGAAGAATGCCCTCTACTGTATTTTCTCTGGTCTATTTCTGTTACTTAGAATGCTTTTCATTATCCTCATTTTATTTTATGACACTCCTGTAAAAATATTCAAATTTGCTGTGCCAAGTCATGCAGGAATAAAATAATTTTTTGGATGATTCTTTTCTCATAACTGAAAAGGACCAACTAATTTTTGAAAAAACAAGAAACGGTGTAAAGTCTTCTCCTACATTCTTCAACAATACTTTCAAAGCAAGAGAAACCTGCCAAGATTGCTACCAAGTTTCAGTCATGATACACGGAAGTGAAAATAGTGCATAAAGTGGTTCAGCTATAAATTACAAAACACTTTTGTTAAGTCTGAAGCTAGTCTTGAACTCATTATTAAAATAATACCAATTTCTGAAATATACCTAATTAAAAATTTAGACTAGACTAATTAAACTTCATTTAGACTAGATTAATTAGACTATACTAATTTACATTTAGACTACTCTAATTAGACTTAGACTAATTTTAATTAAAATTTAGTCTAGATAAAAGGAAGACATTTTTTACTGTGAGGGTAGTGAAACACTAGAACAGGTTGCCCAGAGTGGTGGTAGAAACATTCAAGGTCAGGCTGGAGCAGGCTCTGAGCAATCTGATCTCTGTGAAGATGTCCCTGCTCACTGCAGGGGGGTTGGACTAGATGACTTTTAAAGGTCCCTTCCAACCCAAACCATCCTATGATTCTAAAGGAGTGAAGTGCAATGGTAGATAAATTCCTCAAGGACTAGCTGTGATCCTCATGTGGACGAAACCTTAACTACACATTTCTTAAGTTTTGCAACACGTCTGTGAAGTATAATAGCATTAGAGGTAAAGCAAATTAATGAACTTCCCCTGCAAAGAAGCAGGCATTCTGGAGTGGGAAAAGGATTCATTCCATCTTACCCTAATGTTCAAGGTAAACAGCTTCCAAAATCTGCTGGAAAGAGAGAAGCCAGTTGCACAGTTTCTGACTCCTTTATAACGTGTCTTCCACAGAAGAGTACAAATGGCCATGACATGATGAAGTTAAGTTTCTAACATTTAAATTATTTTCTAGGAAGTTGGCTAGGAAGTTTATTAAAAATTCCTATTATGTGATGTGCTCTTTCTCCTAGCAAACAAGAAAAACAAATTAATAACACTGTTCAATTCCAAAAGAGCTGAAAAGCTAGATAAGAATCATGAATGCAGATTTACATAGGAGGAAATTAAGGCATTGTGTAGCTAAGGATGTAGTTACCATAACACTAGGTGATAATTCCTAACGTCTGAGGAAGGGTCCACCACTGAATTCAAATAAAATTCGGGTACATGGGGATTTTCCAAACAACTGTTTATCTGCATGAAGCCACCAGGACCATCGTTCTAGGAAAGAGGGAAAACAAAGGACAGCCTAGAAATCAGTGTTCAAACAGGTTTTTCTAAAGCATCCATCTGTTCCTAGGAATATTCCAAGAACAGAAAATATGGTCACTCCTGGACTCACAGACCGAAGAGGAATCACATAAGAAGCAGGAATTGGACAGGGACCAGATAAACTCATTTCAGCTGAGTGGGGTGCAGAGATGAAACGTAGCTCTAGATATGCTGAAAAATCATAGGGGGCAAAAAAAAAGTTCATAGTCAAATAAGACCATCCTAATGGTGGGAAAGAACTTTCAATTTTCCTACCAAGCCCTGAAAGCCTTGAAAGATCCTCCTTTCAGGAAAGAACTCCAGCTATTTCTACCATCTGCAGGTCAAAATTAGGAAACACCTCTGTCACTTCTGTGAGGACCACACATGGAAGCTGGAGAGGCTAGTCCAGAATAATCAAGGCATCTCAGCCTTTGTATAGTTCATAACTACACTTACTAAATACCTTCCCAAATCCTACTGACATCAGGCATTCACCTATGCATTCAGATATACTTCCTAAATAGTGCCACCTGGGGAGGAAAACCTGGGACATCATTCCAAACTTTATTACTTGGGAGGGGTTACACGAGTATAAAGTTAGTAGTACCTCAGTGAATGACCCATCAGACTGATTTTCCTGTAGAAGGCCAGTTTAAACTAAACGAACAAATATTAGGTTTAATCTTAGAAATGGGTATTTTTTAAAAGGCAGAACTTTTCATTTCAGATTCATACAGCTCACTGGCATTTCAACAGAGCATCTTTTTTCTCCAAAATAGAGAATACACCATTTGTCTACAAAATACGTATATTTTTGCTAAACCACAAAGCCTCTCATGTAAACCTAGAGATCAATCTGAGATGTTTTGCAGACCTCTAGGTTCTCTGGGATTCTACAAATTAATTATTTGCTCACCATTTATGCAGAAACCTATAAGATACTCCTCTAACTTAAAAAGTTGAACAGTTCTTAACTTTGCAGCATTAATAACATCAATGTTTTAATTTAAAACTGTAAGTTTTGTAAAATTTGTCAATTTTCATTCCACAGCTCCAAAAAAAATTTAAATCCTTATTCATCCAATTAAAATATCATATGGGACTGCTGGTGGATGGCACCATCTAACTGTGTTCGAACAGTTATTTTCCATTGCTCACAACAGGTATGTCATAAACCAAAGGCATAATTTGTACATCAGACAACAATAACAAATTGCTCCCACTATTACCTGAGGCTGTATTCTTCTATGTCTTCTCATTTGTAAACAAGAGTTACTGAAGAAGCTGAAATCACAGCAGCTCTCAACGCTTCTTTCTTTCCCCATACCGACGAAGCTCCATGTTTTAAATCTGTCTCCATTAAACTGTTCTCCTTGTAATTGAAACCTGCCAGTACTGTTCACCAAGCCCAGCTCGGCCACAGGAGTGCCCCTCCATGAAGAGCAGCAGGGGCTGGTTGCTGATTTGTGTGGCTGAGCTGGCTGGAATCGAATCACACGTTGTTGTACCAGGGCTCCACAGCACTGACACAAACTTACCGAACTGAACGTGAGTAGCCTCTTTGCTGAAATCTTTGAGGACTCAACACAAGCACAACATCTTCCTAAATTAGGCTCAGCAGGATTACAAAACCATCCCTTGAGGCACCACAAGGTGCATCATTTGCTTTCCTTTCTTCTTTGTTTTTATGTTTCAAAGACACAGCAATAGGTTTAGCTCTCCTGCTATAAACATAAGCTCTCTAATGAAGGTAATTCAAAGGTAATTCAGTGTTTTACCAAGAATCCAAAGGGTGCCCCAAGCATCTCACTCACTGCTTCCTCTTAGCCCTCAATCTGCTTGCAGGCTTGGAATGACTGTTTCTAGGTAGTCCTGTCTCTGCTTAAATTTTAATCCTGTATGTGCCCTGAGAGCCTTTTAGATATTCTATTATCAAAACAAATGCTTGCAGAAGGAGCAGCCTTAGCTTGGAATATTAAGGGAGCAGACTCCAGTGATCTTTTATTTGGCATGCTGTAATCTATTTTTGCACACCTGCCAGGCTCCATGGGGGAATAGGTAACAGCCTCAATTCATTATTTTTTTTACTTTTCTTCTGAGAACAATAAAGCAAACCATGTTTCATAAAGAGCAGAAAAATGCAGACACAATCTTTGTCAAGGTAAAAGAAAGGTTTAAAAAAGCAGAAGAGCAACACCAGCCTTATAACAATAATGCCATAGTGGGTTTGGTATAAAAAAGAGAGAAGAAATCTCTGCTTTTGGGCAAAGTCTGAAATTAATGCCAGTAAAATTTCTTATACGTTTAATGTTTAAAAAAAATCACTTTACAAACACTAATATTACTTATTTCAAAATATTTTTATGCAGAAAAGGATTCAAGACCACAGAGACATTGAAATTATATTCTGTTGTTATTAATTTTTTTTTCCTTTGGAAATTTGAAATAGAAAGACAGCTGGATGGCAAAACATAAATGCCAAGAAGCCAAACCCCCAAACTATTTTAAATTAAAAATAAATAAATTAATAAAACCCAAACAACGAATCTGAAGACCATAACTTGTCTTACAAAAAAAAAAAAAAAGAATTTCAAAGCCTGAGAAAGATTTTAGAGAATCAGCAAAGAGTTTGTTCCGCAAGGCAGGAGGCAGGGCAATAAATAAATGATAAATGGAAAGGTTTCCACTTAAAGTCTATAATAAAAAAATTCTGCCTTTGTCTTCATATCACTGAAGTGTTCTTCTGTTTCTGAGAGTCAGATTTAGAGCCTGAATGGAGACAAGGAAAGTGGTGGAACATGGAGAAAATGCAGGAAGACAAATAAGGTTTTTGTGAACTCCAGGTGTGTCCAGATCCTGATACCTGGCTCCATCCCTGAGATGCTGAAACACAGTCACTATGAACTGAGGAAGTCAGCATGAGAAATGTGAGCTTTCATTCAAGCATTGAGAAAACTGTCTTGACTCCCCTGGATTTCACTAACACAATACCCATGAACCTGACAATTAAAATGTGCCTAATAACTCCAGTCATCTTAGTATTGGTTACAATACACACCAAACTAATTTGAAGGTGGCAGGAGGGTACAAATGGACTCTGCTTTCAGATACTTGAAAAAGTTAAGTGGATTTTGGAGGAGAGGAAAGACAGCAAGACATCTAAATGAACCTACACCAGCTCCTTCTAGACCTCAGCAAGTGTCAGTGCATGACAGTGACTTGGTGTCAGTATACAGCTAGGACAAATACTATTGACAATTGGAAAATACCTGATATTAAGAAGAGCTAATTTATTAAAACCATACATGTAACAGTTCAAGAGCCTTCTCTATGCTTGCAATCAGCTTCACTACTCCTCTGATTCCTGCAGCTATCTGTATGGAGTAAAACTCTTTGCTATACACAACGAAAATTACAAAAGCAAATTAATGCATACTAATCAATAGAGATTAATGTAATGAATTACATTTGTTTGCTGCCCAGGTTTGAGGTGCCTTAAAGAATTTTTATTTAATGAATTATTTTTTCTTAATTTTTTGTATATGTTAAAATTTATATATGTTATTTTTAATACTTGAAGAGAAGCTACAGGAAGGCTGGAGAGGGACTTTTCACAACAGTGTCCAATGACAGGACAAGGGGAAATGGCTTTGAACTGAAGGAGAGTACTTTTAGACTAGATCTTAGGAAGAAGTTCTTCAGTATGAGGGTGGCCAGACTCAGGGCTAGATTGCCCAGAGAGGCTGTGGATGCCCCTCCCTGGAGGTGTTCAAGGCCAGGTTGGATGAGGCCTTGAGCAACCCAGTCTAGTTGAGAGGTGTCCCTGCCCATGGCAGGGAGGTTGGACGAAATGATCTCTAGGGTCCCTTCCAACCTGAGCCATTCTATGATTCTATGATTTTTATACACTATATACTGATAACTGGAGTTATCAGCCAGGTGTTGGGACAACTTTGTGCTGTTAATGATGTGTAACAGTGCTAGGTAGGGACTGACTGCCAAAATGTGGTCTTGTGTAAAGCTGGCATCAGTGGTCACAGCCAACAGGGAGGCAGAAGAGGAGGAAGAAGTAAGATGGCTGTAGAACAGTGAAGTGTTACACACAAAGAGGCAATCACAGGCTTTTGCAGCTAAATAGCAGAGGTTGATAAGTAGGTACCCTGGGGAGAATGTTGGAAGAAGACACAATTTAAGAAAAAGAGAAATCACTTTCAGAACTGGACAGTTTGATTCTGAATGCAAAATACAAGTAAAGCAGAAAAGTGAATTAAGAAAACCACCTGGGCAGCTATATTTGCAATCACCTGAAAATGTGAAATCTAGTGATACCTAAACTAGAGAGGAATCAAGTCCCAGTCAACAAAACAGATGGCCACAGTTTTCCTGGGCAACTGCATCGTGGCTGCTAGTGAACCTTTGAACAGAAAAAGTATATGGCAAAAGTAATTTGAGTGAGTGGATAACTACAGGAACAAACTTTGGCTCTGCAGATAAACTGTCTAATTATTATCAGAAAACAGAACCCAGATTACAAAGAAAAAAAAAAAGAAAAAAAGAAAAAAAAACCCAACACAATAACAACATTTAGAAAACCCCAAGCAAGTCTGTGATTTTCCAATGTTTTGAATTAGGCTGATGAAAGAAACCACCCCTCTCTCCAAACCTTACTTCACTTACATCCTTAGTCATCACAGTTGCAACTACATTGCTCCTACTAAAAAACAGAGACAGCCCTATCCATATTTTTTTTTTATTAATAACAAAAAAAGGTCTAAAGATTGGCTGAAAGCATGTAAAGGCAGGATGCAACCTCCAGGCACATCCATCTGCCTGCCTTTTGCTTTTGATTGGCTCTGGGTGACTCCCTGTGGGTGCTTTCAATGGTTCTGCTTAACAGTTCCTGGCAACTTTGGCAAAAGGGCTGAGTAAGGAAGCTGAGCAGACCTCCTTGACCCACTTCTGATGTTGGTGTGCATCACCAGCTGGCAACCCCTGGCCTAGGGAGGGAGTTCTCAGCCCCTGGGCCCCACGGGAAGCCACCATGGGATCCAGACTTCAGCCCACAATCCACATGCTGTTATTAAACTGAGCAGCCAGCTATGATTTGAATAACATGTGGTTAAGGCAACACCTCTGTGGGGGAGACATGACATAACCAGCAGTCTGAGTCACTGATTCAGTGAGACATTCCAGCACACAGTTAATTTGAAGTATGAAGGCACTTCCAAGAATTACAAAGGTGAAGGTGCTTACAGTTTTTGCTCGATCCAGGTACTGACACACTCTTCAGTACACTTGCTGAATGTGAATACATTAATCTCACTGTATTAAAGACAGATGTGCCAAAAAGTCCATACCTGGCACATGTATTGCTACCGTTAATTTAAATAAAATATTTCAAGTATATATTTTGCCTCACTTTCTCTTTGGAGAGGAGGAATGTGCTACAAATCATGCCCCAGTAAGATTCCAGGAGAAACAGGTATTTAATAAAGGAGCTTTCCTATTATTTCCTACTATTTGGGGGAAATGCTTAAATAATACTCTCCTCACATGCACTATAAACACACAGAATATTCGGGAGATTTCAAAGGAGAACTATTCCCTTAACCTTTACACCTTATCTTAAAAAGAATAATTGGGGTTGAAGTAGGTGTACTCAAGAGGTGCTTTCCAACCTAAACAGTTCTGTGACTCTCATATTGCAGTATCACTTCCTACCATGTACACAAAGGTTGTGACAACTCCTCTTTCACTGATGTTACCACGGTCTTGTCTCAGGCTTTAAACAATAACATTTGTTTTCTTGCCACGTGTAAAAGACAACCCCTGCCACATGTTAACAAAACAAAAGTTTGTTCATAAATCCTTCTTCCCTCACAGGGAGATGCACAGAAAGCTTAAAGAGCGTAGAGAGGAGCGACTGCAGCATGTGCTGGGTACCAGTCTCAGGGATGATGCTGATCAAAATCTGGGAGTTAGGCACAGTTCTGGCTTAGGAACAAGCTGGCTGTGATGTGTGGAGGACAGAACGCTTCACATGCTTTGGTTTCATACTTCCCCACTCTTTCAGGAGCAGCTGGAAGGATCTGCCTCCAAATTTCCTTGGCAAGAAAGATGAATCAAAGCAAATGAAATAAGGGGAAACAGGAACCGATGTCAGTGGAGACAAGCTCACTCGTGTT
>NW_008612193.1:0-14259 GCF_000691845.1 Merops nubicus | reverse complement strand
AGCAGAGAACATACTCTCTGTTATCACTTCTGTTTATTACAGCCTCATGGGGCTAATGAAGACACAGTGCACAAAGGTGATAAATGAGGAGAATCAGACTTTCTACGTACAGCACAGAAATTAGAGGTGCAAAACATATCCTGTCCAGACCACGATTTTTCTTTAAAAGATTGTTTCAAAACTATGCAGTGCTATAGCTACATCTTGCTGATTTAAATGTTCCCAGGAACTTTGGCAGCTCTCCACTTCACATTCACAGCTCCTTTGCAGGTAGCCTAAATTCAGTCAGCTCTTGGTAAATATATCTCATCTGTCTTTGCTTTATGGGCACACTTTGACTTTCCTAGAAAAGGCTTTGAGCCATCATGTCTGCCCAGTGCTGGCTGCAGGGATCTGTCAGGAGGGCAGATGGAATGGGTGGGAGCAGCTAGGCAAGGCACAAGAGTGCTAAGATCCATCCACGTGGCAGGAAAATGAGCTTGGAAGTGTTCACTTAAAGATCTTTCTCTCCAGCATACCAGCTGGCCTGCTCCTCCAAAGCTGGCAGTGGTTTCATGGTTAGTTCTGCACAGCCGTGACAACACAGCCAAAGAGAACATCTTTTACAAGGGAACTGAGTTCTACCTAAAACCACTACAGAAGAAGTAGATATTATTAAAATTGATATGAACCTGCTAGGTTTCCATGCATGTGGACACAGAGTTTTAGCATACATCATGTCCTGCAGAAAACCAAAGCCTCTGGTGTAAGATATGTTTGAATTCAATGAATGCTGAAGTGGTCAAGGACAAGTAGAATTTAACAACTCTAATGGTTACAGATTGTATAACCCTATCATTATGATTTCCATCTTATCTTCAATTTCCTGAAAAAGTTACAACTTCTAACAAGTAATATTCCAAGATTTGCATAACTCAAACAAACTGTACACTGGAGGCAGTGAGTGTGATGAATTTTAGTCAAATGTCTATGGATGAGGTTCTAGTATTTTACTGTATTTCAAAAACAGCTTAAAAGATTTCAGAATATAAGTATTTCCTTCGGAGCCCTCTAGCTTATTGGACTGAAATAGGGGCCTAGGAAAAGAATGATGATTGGCAAAACTATTCATTTCTTACATTTGGAAATTTATGACCAAGCATAGCCAAGCATGAATTGTCACCATAAATGGAAAATGGGGACTAAAAAATGCCTTTGAGTCTTCAAGTAATGGTCCTTAAAGGCATTTTAAAAATAGTATTTGGACACCAGTGCAGGAAATGAGAAACCCTACACCTTAAATTGGTATCATTCTATTTTCTTGCTACATTTGAGACTAAGGCAGTCTTCAGTGTTGAAAGCCCTTGTGTCCTCTTGACATAACCTGATTAAACAAGGACATACTTAATGCTCAGCCAAGCTTCTACGTTGAAAAGAATGTGGATCAGCCACCCTAAAAGGTAACTCTCTCATGATCTTGTCTCTCTCTCAGAGATACCCCACCATGGCAGGAGGCATTATTCACCTTCTTAAAAAAAAAAAAAAAATTAAAAAAATGACCAAGTGCAAAAGATCACAAATAAAATTAAGTCTCTATATGCTAAGCTGTGAGCATACAATGACTGCTTTGATTTAGGTTCTTCCTAAGGTATTCACCATAAGTCAGCTCAGCATTGCTCCATTCAGTGAATTTTGCTGGGCTTTTCCAAGGTCACCAGAAAATAATTTATTTTAAAAAAAAAATAAATATTACAGTCTTGGTTATTACTGGGTATTATCCTCAAAAGACCTGACCTGAAGCAAACTTCAAAGTTCTGAACCTGATGCCCTAAATCAGGTTGCTATTGTTAATAGTGAATTTCCTGAGCTGAGTTGGTTGAAACTCAGTGTCATGTTCTGAGAAGATAAAATGTAGATAAGTGGCAGATACCCCTCACATGTCACATCTTTTCCTACCTGGACATGTTATAACAAATGAAATGCCCAATATAGAAGAAGCTGTATATATCCAACATTGCTATGGTCTGCTCTCCTCTGGCATGGGTTTAGTTAACACATGTTGCAAAAAATGTTACTCTTTCATACACCAAACAGATTTAGAATTAATTACAGCAGTCTGGATTGGTCCTTACTGAGAACAAGATGTCCAAGATGTCTCTTCACACATACTGAGACAGACTACAGCAGGAGAGAGAAGAGCACCATCGTTTCGTGAGGATTCTATATCAGCACTGCTGCTAGAAAGGGGCTGGGGAAGGGGGAGAAGTCTGCTCCTCCCTTTGCTATGTATTCTTAATCCTCAGCTGTCCCTTCCTTCATGCTAGCACAAATGTTCACCAAGTCCTACAATAAACTGGATCAAAAAATAACTCAGTTTAAAATTAAACCAGCAAATCAAACTGATCTTAGTTTTAATCTAATTCACCATACGGTGGCAGAAATGTTCCCTGTGGTTAAGGACAAGTGATTTGGGTCAGTTGTCCCTCATGTAAAATCTGATTGGAATAAATATTTAATACAAAATACAATTTTGCTTTTTTTTCTTATTCTATTGCCACCTCCATGGGTCTCTCCATGACTGATTCTCTCATTTTCATTGACACTTAGCAAAAAAAGATGACTACTTTATGTTGCATATGGATCAACACCCTGCTCATGGTCCTCCAGCAAAACACAATCCTTCCAATCTGCTTTATAATAAACCAAGACATTTAACATGTGGCACAACATGGCTCACTTACTAGCATAGGCTAAAACATACAAATGATTGTGTAGAGGAACAACTTTGTTTTTCCAGTGTATGTGCAACCCTGAGTTAGGAAAACACACCAATTTTGGAAAAGAAGAGAGGATTATTTAAGAATCTTGCACTATTACTACCACTCTTTGTTTTCACACAGAGAATCCATAGGTGGCAGTTCCCTAGATAAACAGAGCTCTGAGTCTCCTTCAGATGTCAAGGAGGCAGATAGACACATCTTTGACATTTTTGGACAAATCTTTGGACAACAACAGTAGAAGAAGGTCAGGAATATGTTGGCTGTGTCACAGAGGAATCTGGGAGGTGCAATGTACTGAAGAACAAGGGGTGACAGGCTGTGAAATGGGGGTGGGAGCCACATGCTAGGCTCTTCAGAACATCCTACATAGGCAAAATCAGGAGAGAAGTGCTTTTTTGACACAGCAATCAAAAGTGTAAGGAGAAAGGAGAAAGCCAGGCTAAGATGTGGTCTACCCTGCTGTCGCAGGGGCTTTAGTCTCCTCCGACTCCTGACAAGAAGGTTTGCCTTAAGGAAGACAGATTTCCCTGCACTGCTAGATGAACAAGTTCATAATTGTAACTGGCCTTTGTGAGAGGAAGAGAGAGCATGAAGGAGGGCTCACATGATGCCATACCATCTGGACGTGGACAACAGTCACCATTTGATACCTATCTCAATACAGGGGAGCACTACGGCACCTGAATCACTGGTAAGTTACATTTATTCCTCCAACTTCTGAGGTCTATGCAGTTCTCTTACCTTTGGTTGTACAGAATACATCCCTTTTCCAGACTCAGCTGTGCTGGGAAGATGATGTATCTGGCTATTATTACTTTTTTCTGACTTGTAGGCAACTTTTTCCTATGAAATCACGACAGAGAAGCTGAATCAGCTGGACTGCATTCACAAATTACATCAAACACAATTTTTACCTAGGTAGTGCTAGGTGAAAATGCTTGAAAATGATAGCAAACATCTGGAAAAAAACTATACATTAAATCTTATACCTGAATGGAATGAAGCAGGAAACACCTACTAATATTATTACTCACTTCATCTGTGAAAATGTATTAAAACTCTGTTGTTGATACAGTTTGACAAAAGGTAAGATGATTCATGTTTACTAAATTTGTTTTTCTATTCTAGATATTTTGGATCCAAAAGAAATGGTTGGAAAATAAGTAGAACATCTTGTGGTTGTGGGTGTTTATTTTTTATGTTTGTTTGCATTCTAAGAAATGTGCACCTATCATCTTCTAACATTTCTGCTGAGAGGAGGTTCACAAGGTATTTCTAAAAGAACTACTTGATTGAAACTCTTCAAAAACTTTCAGTTTAATGAATTTTGCAAAACTAACAGAATTCAAAGAACATTTACCCAGATTTAGTGGAAGGAAAAAAAAGAGGGAGAAACTTTGAGTAAGATCTCTCATCTGTTCAAGGAGGGAAACACACAAGATCTTTTGTCATTGTTTGCTCTACTTTACAAACTGGTCTACCTCCCAGCAGAAAAATATCATTTGTCTTTCCTGTTTGATCAATTCTATTGTATCATATTTCAGATGGTTTCTTTGTTCTTCAGAGTCTGAAGATTTTTAATGACATGAGAACTATTATTGACTTGGCCACAAGGACTGTAATCATAAAAAAAAAATCTGGTGAGACAAATTGAGATACCTAAGCATTAAATACAGAGAAGCTTACATACACTGAGGAACATTAGATATGTGTTTTACACACAAAGACAATCAATCATGCTTTAAGTCCTTTTCTGCTCTTATTAAGTCTCAGGAAAGCTCATCTCTAACTTTTTAGAAATTAGAGTAAGATTCAAATGTAAATAAAATAAAAACCAAACCACAGGGGGAAATAAGATTCTTGATATCCCAAATGTGTGGGACCAACACACACTCAAAGCCCTTGCTTACAATGTACATAAGCACTGTGAACACTGAGTGTGTGAATTTATTCTTCACTGAGTGAAGGATTCAGTACAGCAGAAACAACTTTAATTCAAATGAGATGGTTTTTTCACAGCTTTTTGGCTTCCTCTCAAGAGGACAATGCCACACATGAGTGGAGACAGACCAGTAATTCTCTGAAGTAGCAGGACAAACTGGTTTAAAATGCAAAGAGCAGGTTTCTACCCAGAGGATCACAGGAAGTGGTAACACAGCTTTTTACCTCTGTGGTTTGCACTGGTGCCTTACTGGTCTCTTGGGCAAAACAAAAGTGAGAGGAGGAAAGGGATCAAACATGAAAGACAGATTACATTGGTCTGTATCTTGTAAAGTACACCCAAACTCTCTATCAGAAATTAAAGAGTTCTTCACAGAATTCCTGAGCTAATTACCTCAGGAAATGGCATTTGGGCATCTTTGTTCCTACTAGAAAAAAACATGGGAAAAGGTTTGTTCCCCTTATTAAATCCCATAGCTCTAAGTTACAGCTTCATTATTTAGCTACTCAAAAGATACAGAATTTCACATTAACAGAATATCTGAGAATAACTAACACAGACCAGGGATATTAAAACTGTGTTTCAGATCTCTTCAAATATATCTTGAATTATTCACAAATTGAAAGCTTCAGAATCAAAACTAAGTTCAGTTTAATGCAGAAATAATGAGATTAGAAATAATGATATCTTATGATGGTAAACTGATTAATAATGTATCAAGATTAAGTTTAGAGGAATGAAGGAACAGTAAATGTTATCTTCTGAAATCGTTTCCTTTTCCTAGTCTGAAAGCAGCTGGAATAACACAGACAACTTCTCTCTTATCAACAAAAAAAAAAAAAATCTGTAACAATTACAGCCCCTAAATCAATTTGTCTGCTTTTGACCATGTTGTTCAAGAACCTAGGACACACAAGTTGCCCTTCGTAAGTGGCACCTACCAGCAAGACCTGGTTTCTGCAGGTCAGGTACAGAGCAGCTTCAAAACATACATCCACGAACCCTTACTACTTCCTTTCCAGAGACTTTTTTCCTAATTGCCTATGTGAAATTTTCACTCATTTCCCTGAAAGTCACTTAGGTCACTTACTGGAACTTGCTTTGCTGAGGGCTATGTGACTTCATGCTAGGACTCAGACATCCAGAACTCAGGTGGAGGGGAGATGATGTCACAATGCCCATGTTTCTTTGGTTCTGAGAAACAGATATTCCTCCACCAATTTCTTCTCATTCCTTTCATAAGACAATATGTATGGTTTTTAATAAATATGCATTTATTATCTTGCCTTAATAATGTAAGCTCTGTACAGCTAAGCAGCAATTTGTCAAGCCATACTTTTACTTTAGACAGCAGCACATTTTTGGCCTAATTACCTTGAATAGGGCTATATAGTCCTTTATTAATGCAACTCACTCAGTCATGACCACATCCCTGAAGTAATACAGGGAGAAATTCACCTGCTGTGTCATCTGCCAAAGTCAACGTGCTTGGATAGATTATTTACACTGTGCACCAGGAAGTTTGAAAGCTCAGTCTTGTTCTGCAGTAACTATCACTTCAAAGCCTTACCAAATCCACCAGCTCTGCCTGGTATCGTGGTCTTCAACGAAGACCAAGGACCTCAAAGCAAAATCCTCCCTGCCTGAGCCTGACCGACGCTGCCGACTCCCAGCAACAGTACACACATGCCAAAGGATCTGCAGGACTGCAGCCAAAATTTAGAAGTGATTTTCAGAATGAGTACAGTCAATGAATATATTATATGAAATATTTTATTTTAGTTTTTTTTTTAAAAAAACAACATTCTAAAAAGCGTTTGTATCTATAATACACAAAAAATAATTAAAATCCACATGTAAGACGTGCAAATATTAACAGATTTTGAGAGTGGTGATGAACTTTCAAGAAGGGGATGGAAAGTAGTAACTTTTTCAAGAAATAGTTTTTCAACTGTGACTTTCACTTGTGTTAAGAATATGAGATATCAAATTCTGTAACTGACATAGTGCTGTCGACACTATTTTAATGCCAAGAGTTTGGATATCAGAGAATTAAAATGTTCACAAACCAACACCTCTGAGATATATAAAAGAGCTGGTGATCCAGATGTCACTTTGATTAAATAATATTATTATTCAGTAGCACTTAAAGATGCCTCTTATTTTGTAAAGCTCGTTATACTATTAGACACATACATAAATGACAGTCCTCCAAAACCATGATGCCAGGAAGCTTTTGCTGCCCCTCCTCTATTTATAAGTGAAGTATTTTCCAAAGTCTCCTTCACGTGGCACCTTGTCACTGACCACTTAACTGCTGGTAGCACTGGGATGCAGTGGTTTGACTCTTGCTAGTCTGGAGAGTCCAAGTCTAAGACACGGAGCAGGTGACTTAACCGAAATGTATTTCACAGAGTTATTACTGCTTCCTGATGCAGCTGAAAATAATGTTAAAAGAAAAAGGTGTAAGAGGTTTAGAGAGGATTAAAAAAACCCAAGACATCATGTAATTGTTGTCTTTTTATAGTTTACATAGCAGAACAAAAGAAGTATTCTGAAGATACTGCAAAAATACCTGAACAACCTACCACAGAAGCACATGAAAATCAGCACACTCACCAGGACTCAATCTGCTTTGGAGCCAGTGCAGCAGCTAGGTTGGACAGTTTTAATTAACCAACAAACTGGAGCAACACTGGACAAGCACGTGAAAGCTGCTCCCAGTGTACTGCACGTTTTCAGGTGCTCCACAGAGAATCACACAACCAAACAATTCCAAGTGGGAAAGGAAGGCTTGAGAGAAAGGAGACAAACAGAAAGAAATGTGTACAGAGGAGTAAACATGTAGGAAAACCAAAGCGGCAGGAGCCAGCAGGAGCACACTCAGACAACCTGAATAAAGCTTCTAAGCATCTGCTTTACTAGGGCAGTTAAAATACTCCAACATTTTCCTGATAGGATTTGTTTAGAATAGATACTAATGCAGCATGTACCAGAGATAAAGAAGGCTCTTAGCAAGAGAGAAATGGCCACAAGACGATCTCTTGATTAAGATCTGATCCACACTCGGGAAAATATTTTATTAATCTCCCCACATAAAAGAGTTAAGGATAATGCTGTAAGAGGAAAAGAAGCAAGGAGGTAGCTTTTCTTTTTTCAAGTCTAAGACCAAAAGACTACCTTTCATTATAAGAGGGCAGTCATTTTTCTGAAATGCTGTATATATTTTTGTTTGCTTTTAGCATAGATTGCTAAAAACTTCAGTCAACCACTTTCTCTGTTTATAGTTACAATCTCACAGGTACCTGGTGGTATCCATTTAGGCTTCTTGTCTGTTACAGGACTTGATGTGTGCAGAGGCCTCCCAACTGGTTCTGCAGAACTGGACATCTTACTTTGTGCTGGCTCAGATTTTTGTTCTGTTATCCATGAAGGAGAAACTACAGGTGATGCTTAATTGGAAAACAAAAGGGACCTTAGAAAGAGACTCTTTAGCAGAGAAATTATCATACTGTGTAAAATGATAGATCACTGTACAGCACCAGCTCTCAGCATTGACTGAAATATTGAGCATGTTACTAGATTGTCACATCTTTAACAGTTCATATTTATAGTCAGTCCTGTTAACTCTGAAATTTCAATCCTGCTTTGAGAATAATCACTGTAACAATTTCTTCTTGAAGACTTGCCCAATACCAAATTTCTAAGAGGGAAGATTCTCCTGTCAGCTACACAAAGTAAACCATTCCTTGTCGTAACTGGAACTAATTTTAAACTAAATTACATGCTGTAAACTCAGGTTTGAAATTAAAAGGCATTACCAAATCAGATTAACACCATGATAAGAATTTTCTGAAACTGTTTAAAGTAAATTGTATTAGTGACACAGTGAACAATTAACTCTGAAAGGGCATGCATATTTAAAGTTTTCTGCCAAGTGGTTGGTAGAACTAGCATTGTTTAGCTATCTTTGAATTAAAAATTACTAAATGCAATGGAGATTATAATTTAAAAAAAATAATCCTCAGATCATTCACTGTTTTTTAGATTTCCCTTAAAAGCTAGATACTTATATAAAAAGAAATTAACTCTTGTCTATTTACTTTTGTCTGCTTTTATTGTAATTTTTACTGTATTTTTTTCTACTCTCCTCCCTTTATTCTATGTATAGTGATTTTCATTATAACCTTTCACAGTCAGTCTGTCAGCCAAATCCCTTCAGGGAAAATAAAAGGGACTTTTATTATAAAGAAGTCTATTTCAAATCCAAAGCACAAACTTACCTGTAGTATTAATCTTGGATTTGGGAGTTTTCTTCTCTCTCTCAGCTGGCATCTTTTGTCTGGTTTTCTTTTCATTTCCTTTGGCTTTCTTCTTTTTCATAGCAAAGTCTTCATCATCATCATCATCTTCACTATAATCTGAGTCTTCTTCTGACTCCTCACCTACAGCAAAGAAGAGGGATGTCATCTCTCTACAGGAAATAAAATTTACTATTACTCCAGGGCCTTTGAATCAGATTCTGGGCATAAATCCCTGAGATATCTTAAGGATACAGTAAAAAAAAGTGCACATATTTATATAATGAACTGAGAAAGAAATAGCCTCCATAAAACATTCTGTATTTACAGCATTCTTGCTCTGTACTTTAATAATGGAAAGCCCTCGTATGAACTGCATACAATAGTGATTTATAGCTGCAGAATTATCAATATTCCACATGGGCAAGATGGAAAAGTTAAAATTACTTGGCAGGGCTTCTGATTTTTACATATTCTTAGTCATGACTACTTCAAGTGGAAAAACGCTCTATCTAACTTTAGCTGTAAGAAAGACTTTATAGATTTATTATTAAAAAAGCCCAGACATTACCAAATTTTAAAAAATAGTTCTCTATCAACAGGAATACCTGGATTATTCCCCTGATATTTTATTTCACTGACAAATCTAGAAATACTTTCCAATAAACCTTCCAGTCAGGAATAAAAGAACGGATGCAGACACGTTAACCCCTGGGCAAGGAGGAGATGCCTACTGCACACCACAGGCATTCAACACTGGGCTGCTACCAGGAGCAGAGTAAGAGGCCAGGCTGACCTGCAGCACAAGTTTACCAAGAGCTGACAACTGGAGGAAGGAAAGAAGGGAGGCTTCCCTTCTTAAAATAAGCTTAAACAAAGCCAATACTGAAAGCATTAGCACCTGACACCACTCCAGAGTCACTGTTTTGTTGCAAACCTCAGACAACAACTGGCAAATGAACAAGGGCTCTTTAAAGAGATTAAACTTTCCTGGACAAAGAGGGTAGAAGAAATTTGTTCTGACATACTGCTGCAAATGCAGAGAAGCAGCATGAGTTTTGCCAGACTGGAGAATGTGTATGAATAAGCTCCGATGTTTAGATTTGATGTCAAAGTGCAATTGAAAAGCCACTAGTATTAAAAAATAATGTTTCAGTATTTGGGAGGGAAGGGAAAATACAGTAGAAGGAGTGTGGGCTTCTCTGAAAAGATGAACTAAAAATGTAAGGCACCACATTCAAAGCACATCTAAGGAGAGGGGTTTGACAGAGAAGAACTTACTTGGTACAGTCTCTGGCTCAGAGTCAGTAGCATGCTCTTCATCATCACTGTCAACAGTCAGTAACTTCTGATGTGCTGCAGCTCCAGATGCTGCTCTCCTTTGCCTACAGGCACCCCTGGGTACTTCATCATCTATAACTCGATTGAGACCTAGAGAACAGAAGGCAGTCTAATTAACTCAAATTCACAGCAAAGCTTTTCTTCTCAAAAAGAAGCAGGTATTTGAGTCCTCAGAATTCATTTCTGTAATTTTAAAGTATACCATCCACAAGCATATTATCTGCACCTGTTTTCATGTGATTCTCACTTTGTTCTTTTAATTGATCAAACTGCACTTTCAGGTAGTGAAAGTTACTGATATTTATCTGTCACCAAGCTAACAAAACCATAGAAGAGCAAAAGTAAAACTGGAGAAAAGAGAAAGTTTCCAGTGGCACAGCACATGTTTTTGTCACTTTTACCCGATGCTTAGGAACTATGGACATATTAAGGAGCTGAGTGTAACTGCAGCTTCTTGAAGAGGTGAATAACCCCACCACATAAAACCACAACATGTCTGTGGTTTTTCCAGATAACTTTCAGTGATCTGTAAAAATCTCATTAAGCAGTTCAAAGGTTTTCCCATTTTAAGACTCAGAGAAAATTTTTCATTAAAAAATTAATACGAATTTCAGTCTTTATTTAAGACTTTTTTTCATTTAAGTGAAAAACAGAAATCAATGGCAATGAGATAAGCTACTTAAAAGTGTCTTGAAATGCTATTTCTGAAAAGACAGAGTATGAGAACAACTTACCTAGAAGATTACTGTCTACACTGCAGTTGGAAAAAAGGGGTCTCCTATGGACATGTTCTGATTCGGTCGCCTTATCTGGTTTAGGATCCAGAAAACAAACAATAATGTAAAATATAAACACATTATAAAAAGGCAAGATGTTAAGAAATTAAAATAGCTAACATTTTAATCTGTCTCTAATCAAACTGTACATTTGGAAGATCTTATAGAAGACTTCTTTTTCTCACAGAAAAAACCATGAACATAAGAAGACAGGCACTACCTAGAGATTCTCATTTCCTATCATGACATCTTGAAATAAAACATGACTTTCAACCTCTTTCACTGTAAAATAAATTAAGTTATGCTCCAGTTCACTACATCTAAATAAAAAACATTGCATTGAACTGTAAAAATAACCTTGTTCTTCTGAATTTTGCTCCTCAAGGATATTTGCAGACTTTTCTTTGACGGATAAGGCTAAGGCAACTTCCAAATCTCTTTGATAAAGTTTGTCATCCAATGATAACCTGGAAAAAAACACCCAGACATGCTAAATAATAAAACAATGACAAGAGTGTTATAGAGCTACTTCTGACTCACTAACCTTTTTTAAATTCAAACACTTGTTACCAGATTAATACTTCAACACATGCTTATAGCATATCAGTCGTATTACTTCCCAGAAAAACTTACACAAAGTATACACTAATATTTAAAGCACACTATACTTAAAAAGTATTACAGTGTCAAACGTTGTGTATATATATACACACTCATCAATGACATTATCAAAGAAAAAGGTGATTACATTTGTTTGAAGTACCACACTGAAATGTAATCTTTATACACAGCTTTACCACCAAAATAACCAGACTTCTTTTGTCCTTGACATTGTGTTTTCTATCAAGCTTTAAATAGGTTCTTTTTTATACGAGTCTAACTTGTCTTTATATTTCTCAGTTTTAGGAGTCCTTAAGTAACTCAGAATCACTACAATTATTTTGCACTGTGAGATATCAAGCCAAGATACAGGCCACATGATGGAGGTTTTTAGAGCTCTAACAGGCAAAGCACAGCTCACTACTGAACTCAGGCAAGCTTTCCTGACTCTGTGAATAATCACATTATCCCTGATATGCAACTACACCAATAAAGCTGAAAATCTTTATCACATTAATATGTTGTTTATTCTCAGCTGCTTAAAACTCTGTGCAAGACAAACAAAACACTAATACTGACATCCTGCTTTATACATAGTTGACCTCATTTCAACAGTTCTTACCTTTTAGTAGGTGTCTGCTTTTGTGATGGAGTCAATTCATTGTGTTGCTTTTTTTGCTTGTCTTTTTTCTCCTTCTTTGGATCCTTGAGCTGTGTTCTGGATTTTTTGTTTGAAGGTGCAGCTATACATGCAAAGTCTTCATCTGTTTGGGAAACAGCAATGAGCTTTAATGAGTTTTCCTATATTCTTCTCTATGACCAAAACAAGTCATTCAACTTAATTTCATCACACACTGAAAATACATTTAAGATAACATTTTCAAAATTAATTCTATTTTTAAAGAACACAACAATTATACTATTCTGAAATGTATTTTAAATGAAAATTTGACAAGACCTCACTGTGTATACTTTTATTCAAGAGGTAATTATTGCATTTTTTATTGCCAATATGGCAATAAAGCTTCAATATCCCATTAATGTGTCACTAGATTTTCAGTAAGTAGAAGTTCACCTTTTGCTATGCTGAACAGCTATCAATCATAACAGTAATTCCTGTCATTAAATAGTTTTGAGTCCTTGGTGTTTTGGGAATTTTTCACCTTCTTAAAAAAAGTCAGCTGCTCCCCTTTTTCTGCTATTTGAATATTGCCCCTTACCAAATACAATGATTTCAAAGAAAATTAGAAAGCATGCCAGTTGCCTTTCTTCCAGCTGAAGACAGTGCAGATCAGTTGTAAAATAAGGAAAAAAATAATAATCTTTAGCATTCACTAAATGATGGAGAGCCTTACATAAGTTCACTAATGTTTCTAAGAATTTACACTTCTCTTTAATATTTCAAATGGACACATTAATTAAGAAGTCATGCACCACACTTAAATTCCTGAAACTAAGAATCACCATTAATCCATATGATTCACAGAACACCTTCAACACTATTTACTTCTGCCCCCCATCAATTCAAACTCCTCCCTGGATGCTGGAAACAGCATGGAAAAAAGCCAAAAGCCCTGTGAAAGCAACTAAATGCTCTAAGAAAAATTTGTAACACCCATCAGGGCTTAGAAGTAAAGACTGCTGTGAAAAAAAATAGCCTATTTTTTTGTATCAATGGAATTCAGTATTTTACTGCTATGTCTTTAACCCAACCTCGTCAAGATATGGAGCTGTAGAAGAAACATCAGATCTAGATAGAAATTCTTCACACTTCCATTATAGTCTCATTTACAATGCCATGAACTGATCATTGGGAAGCTACGGAGCAACCAGTTACCACTGAAAATTGATCCAGGGAGTAAAACAGATTTTCCTGCAACCAGGCACAGTGTATTTACCAATTTCCCGACATACTGCTGTTATACTCCTGCTTACAGACACCATATTCTTGTTGAATTAGGGTATTTAGCAGCATGCCCAGATGGAGTCCAGCAAAAACAGTTAATAGGCTTCTCAATGCTCTCACAAAAACGCTCTGGTGGTATTTTGGGTGGTTACATCAGTGCTTGGCATTTTTGTTATGTATAAGAAAGTGTCACTTACCATCATCTTCCAAATCCCCAAATTGAGAATAATCAACGATTTTCTTATTCCTGTTGCAAAAAACACACATTATTAATCCTTTCAGACTGAGCATCTTGACTTGCTAAGCTTTGATTTTAGGCTAAACGACGTTTTACAAGAACAAAGCAACGCACACGCAAATGTGTGTGAACCACTGCTGCTGCACACAATACTGTTGCTAGGAATAGCCTCTAGATTTTTTTTAAGAAGCAGAATTTTTAGAAAATAAAAGTGCTTTTTGTTGTTCTCGTTGTGGAAGGATTAGATTCTATGTACACACTGCTTCAAAGCTGCTACTGTGCGACGGCCAGTCCACCTCCCTCCCCCGGGTCGCTTTTAGCACCCGAGATGCGCGCCCCTGCGCGTCCCGTGGGCGGTTTCTCCGCGCCGCTGCCGCCTACGCCGCTCCGAGGGGG
>NW_008612192.1:0-291 GCF_000691845.1 Merops nubicus | reverse complement strand
GGTTCGTCTGTGAGAGGGGTGGGCAGCATTGCAAGGGGGGGTCAGGGCAGGATGGGGTGGGGATGATCCCGCTAAAGACCCCCTAGAGCTTCTCTGGGGGGGTTTGCACTGGGGGACACGTTCCCATTCCCAGCAAAGCCACTGGTGCAGCCGGACCCTCGTGCAGAGCAACCCCACAGCCAGCCCAGCCCACTCCATGCCCCCCAGTCTGGCCCTGGGGTCCCTCCCTGGGAGCAGGTGGAGCTGGTGGCTCCCCCAGACCCCTTTGGGTCCCCACAGGCCGGGGGGGGC
>NW_008612191.1:54461-56294 GCF_000691845.1 Merops nubicus | reverse complement strand
TGTCTCTCCCTACCCCCACCTCCCCCCACCCTTCCCTTTCACGTAACAAATCCATGTTCTGATTTAGATGCATACTCATGGCAACATTTTTACCTTGCTTTCAGAATTCCAGAACTTCCATATTATCCCATCACACTGAAATAACTTTTGACTGCTTTCTTCATAATGCAAGAGACCCTTTAAATGTGGTGTACAGGCCTTTGGAAAAGAGTAAAAGTCCTGGAAAGAGAAATGTCATTTGAGCATTTGAAGAAAAATACACAAACAAGATACGTGAAACAGTTTAAATAGGTCTTATATTAAAACTTCATGCCATGAAAACTCTTCAAGGGCTGTGTGTAGGTTAAACTCAGCTTTAGAGTGGGAAGAATTAGGCTGCAGATCTCAGGGGTGTTAAATCATTTTAGAAAACAGCATGACTGAAAACAGATGGTGAAAATGCCTGTGAAACAAAAGGTTTCTTACCTGATATGTTGAGCTTGGTTCAGATGCCAGTTCTGCCTTATCAGCTTGTGGGATTTCTGTCTTCCTAGAGGAGACAACATTTATCTGTGGTTGTGCTTGGGTAATTACTGACACTTGAGCCTTCTTGTTTGTTTTAGCTGAGGAGGTGTCATCCTCTATTTTGAGTGATACCATACTGTGATACTTCATTTTACAATATCACACACACACAAAGAGAACAGGAAAGGGAAAAGAGGGTTATCCCACACAAGAAACTCTTAAATATAAACAAGCAAAAAAAAAGATTATAATACAACTTGTTGCAAATCACCGGAAAGGTGACACCAAAGAAAAAGAAAGATACGTAGAAAAATAAAGCGTTGGCCATAATGATTTGTTAAGAGTGATTAAGCCTGGAAACAACAGAATTGGAAAGAAATCATAGAAATGTCTGAGCAATACTCATAGTACTCTTACTTTGAAAACAACTTCAGTTCCATTTCTAAATACAGATGAAGGATGAACCTAGAAAGGTAGAATAGCAGAATGAGATGGGCCTGTTCAAGCATTATAGAAACAAAAATCCTCTATGCAAAGCTTACTACAAGATTTAGGTTACAAATCACACAGAAAGTATCTGGTTTTAGTTCTTTCTCTTTCAGAATGGAAGCTAATCACCTCGGAAAGCAGCCATGAAAAATAGCACATTACAAGTGTGTTTATAAACAGGTTCCATTAACTTTTAAGATCACAGTAGTGGAATGCTACTAAACACCCTACCTAAGTCAACATAGCTTAAGCAGGAAAATCATTGGACAAGTTTTAAGTAACTGTTCACTGTTTAAGCCAACAGTGTTTTCAGTTTTAAAACTTCAGGACCAGATGCATAGCTTCTATACAATTGCCTGGCTTCAGTGACTTCTTTCTTCTCGTTAGACACGATTAAACACTGCATAATTGCTGAAGTTGCTTGATGCATGTTTCCTTCCCCAACTATTTTTCTTCCTTTCTTGCATACATGGCTCTTCAAAATCAGGATATCTTTTTTCCCCTTTGCAGTATTTTTAAATAGCTCTCAGGTCTGACTCAGAGCAAACTCAGATGTATGTTTATTGTACGGTCAGATAGGATCAGTGCAAAAATATGACAATTAAATGAAGACACCACATCCCAATAAATTCAGAAATTGGGTAATCACTGTACTAGAGAAGTGTCTTACGATTCTGCCATTTCCAGCCACTCTCAGCCTCCTCCTCGACTGATTCACAACGGTCTGTTCCTGCCATGGGTCCCCTCTGTGCTCTCTCATCCCTTTGGAAGGAGGCAGCAGGATGCCATCCAAGGAAGCATTGCCAGGCCTGGAAGGTGATGAGGAGCCCGAAGAAACTG